>NC_084735.1:33344746-33542246 GCF_033978785.1 Entelurus aequoreus
AGTCCCTAAAGCATGTACATACATACCTAGTGGTTAGAGTGTCCGCCCTGAGATCGGTAAGTCGTGAGTTCAAACCCCGGCCGAGTCATACCGAAGACTATAAAAATGGGACCCATTACGTACCTGCTTGGCACTCAGCATCAAGAGTTAGAATTGGGGATTAAATCACGGAAAGTTATTCACCCTCACCTCCCAGGGGGTGAGGGTGATGGGTCAAATGCAGAGGATCATCTCACCACACCTAGTGTGTGTGTGACAATCATTGGTACTTTAACTTTAACTAACACACCCTGGTGGTGAACAGGTGAACATGTTTTAAGTAGAACTTTGCGTACACGTTACAATCTCTTATTGTTTTTTGTTTATGTATAAAGATCTTACAAAATCAAGTAAAATAAGATGACACAAAAACATCCCTTTGAAGTGACATAAAAAACACTTTCAACAAGACCTAAACATAATAAACATAGCGCATGTTTATTTAAAATACAGTAATCCTTCACTCAATGCCTTTAGAAGTATTAGTGCAGATGCTCCTAAGGCCATGTCCACACGAACACGGAGTTTCAAAAACACATATTTGGAGTTAAAACAATCTCACAAGTGTAGTTTCAAAACTGTCTATGTCTACACACAAACACATACACCTGCTGTCATGCACATTTTGTCCAATCAGAAGCCAAAAAAAAGCAGCAATAGCTGACTTGTTGGCATTACACCTCTATTATGTTTATTTTGATCGACTTTAGACGTACACAGAGCCCTGGGAACTTTATTAAAGAGCGAATGCACGCCTGTGCTGCTGAAACCCAACATGGTGATGTATTACATGTGCAGTGAAGGGTAAATTATTTCTGAAATCAGCACGCACTAATGAGCCAAGAAAACCCTTCCACATGTTTAAGGGAATTATATAGCATTTAATCATCAATACAGTGATATGGTACATGTGTAATGAAGTGTATATTGTCTTTAACATCAGTACACACTACAAGGAAGAGGCTATATCATGGTTTTTTTTAGTTGCTTGGTCGCTTTTTACCGCATGCTCTATCTACAAAAATGGAAACAATACACTCAAGTTAATTTCATGAAACAAGGACTACAAACATAAGATAATGTTGCACCTTTCTTATGACAAAAAACAAAAAATCTTGATTGTCAAAGTTGTCCCATCAGGTGGAGGTTCGACAGCGATCGTATCCAAAACAACCGACGTGTCATTTGCGCTGAAGGGAGTGTCGCAAAGCCCATTTTGATGTGTCTTTTTTAGTAATGTAAAGTGAAAATAGCAGCATGTTTACGTTAAAATATACAGTAAGTCCTCTTATAGTGTGTTTAAAGCCAGCAAAGCAGTGTTATTGAGCTTGGAAATGACAGCGCACAACCGTGACATCATCACAGGTCTCCGTGTGTGGCGTATACACGAATACGCTAAGCGGAGAGTTTTGGAACTCTACAATTTTGTAAGCGTTTGCAAAAGTCTGCGGTTTTAAATACAAAAGTATGCGTCTGCGTTTGGACAAGAGGCCTAAACACAGAGATGAGTATGCGTTTATTAAGTATCTGTGTTCTTGTGGACATGGCAAAGTATTTTCGTAGTGCATCAAACAGTTGCTGGTTCGCTAAAAAAAATTAACAACCATGCAACCAACGATGGCTCAGTCGCAGAATTCAAGTTGGGGATGTTTATTGCACCAACTCAACGAAAGCAGTGCACAGAGTGAAAACATATACAGTGCAAACATTTCTGAAAATGAAAAATACAAAAAAATTAAGCATTTACAAAATGCATCAATGCAAAAAAACATTTGCAGCTCAAAAATCACCAATCACTGTTTGCACTATACTCCAACTCTCCACAACCAACCTGCTTACTCCAACTCTGACTAAATGAGCAGCTTCTCTTACATCAAACATGGGCATTCTGCGGCCCGCGGGCCGCTTCCGGCCCTTTGTGCGTCCCTGTCCGGCCCGCGTGAGGCCAATTATAAATTACAAAATAAATTTAAAAAAGTATCTATGTCGAGTGTGCAATACAACGGTGCTGCTTTTGTTTTGAAAATCGTTATTTGTATTACTTCCGTGTGGACGTATGCGTGTGCGTGATTGTGAGTGAATGTGAACAGCTGCAATCACAAAATAAAGTTGAAAAAACATCTATGTCGTGCGCGCAATACAACTGTGCTGCTTTTATTTTGAAAAGTATTATTTATGGGCGTGTGTCCGTGTGTAACCTGCGAGTGAAGGTGCACATGCAGCGACAAGTGATGCACGGTTTACACCCGAGATGCTAAAAAGAGAAAAGTTGATGAAGAATGGCGTGTTTCCAACAACACATGAACTGCAAACCAATGTTCCCTCTAAGGTACGTGCCTGCGCAATTGCGCACTGCTCAAACGTCCGCTGCGCGCAGCAAATATATGCCGCGCACCAAATCAAATCCCATCTGAATTCTAAACAAAATAAACATATTTATTCTATGTAATTTTGCAATGCAACTTTGAGTGACAGTGACAACAAGCGGCCCTAACGGTGTTCGTCAACACCGTTCAATTGAACACCGTTCAATTATTGTAACGTCTATCGAGATGCTTCGAGGACAGGAATTATATCGATCACTTTATTGAGCAAAACTGTTTATATTCGGACATAACCACACCAAAAACATGAGTAAAACACTTCTATCTCGAAAAACTAGTCATTTTCTGCCGTACAAACCAGGCCAAAACCAACTTGTCATCTGTCACCAACACGCATACCACTAAACCACTGGTGCGTTTATGGCCACACAAAAAGTCGGACAACTCAAACACCACACAAAGTTACACTATGACTCCTCAGTCATATGTGTGCTTATTTTACTGTCATTTATTATTAATGTTAATTTATTTATATTAGTCATGGAATGCTGTTACACACACTATGTAATAATAATAATAGTAATACTTCAGTATTACTATTATTATTATTATTATTATTTATCTTACAGTATATATCAAAAATAATATTCAGCAAAATTTAATTGAAATATTGTCGATGTGGCCCTCCAGCAGTGCTCGGGTTGCTCATGCGGCCCCCGGTAAAAATTAATTGCCCACCCCTGTCTTACATGGTACAAACCCCTCCCTCAGGCATACCATTGACATGAAAAAAGGGTGAAAAACCCCAACTTGTACCCTAAAGTACATATCTACATAACAATTAACAATATGTGATGCTAAACTTAGTCCAGCATATAAATATGCACATTTCAGCTCTCTAATGACACTTAAAACACAAACCCCGTTTCCATATGAGTTGGGAAATTGTGTTAGATGTAAATATAAACGGAATACAATGATTTGCAAATAATTTTCAACCCATATTCAGTTGAATATGCTACAAAGACAACACATTTTTTGCAAATAATCATTAACTTTAGAATTTGATGCCAGCAACACGTGACAAAGAAGTTGGGAAAGGTGGCAATAAATACTGATAAAGTTGAGGAATGCTCTTAAAACACTTATTTGGAACATCCCACAGGTGAACAGGCAAATTGTGAACAGGTGGGTGCCATGATTGGGTATAAAAGTACATTCCATGAAATGCTCAGTCATTCACAAACAAGGATGGGGCGAGGGTCACCACTTTGTCAACAAATGCGTGAGCAAATTGTTGAACAGTTTAAGAAAAACCTTTCTCAACCAGCTATTGCAAGGAATTTAGGGATTTCACCATCTACGGTCCGTAATATCATCAAAGGGTTCAGAGAATCTGGAGAAATCACTGCACGTAAGCAGCTAAGCCCGTGACCTTCGATCCCTCAGGCTGTACTGCATCAACAAGCGACATCAGTGTGTAAAGGATATCACCACATGGGCTCAGGAACACTTCAGAAACCCACTGTCAGTAACTACAGTTGGTCGCTACATCTGTAAGTGCAAGTTAAAACTCTCCTATGCATGGCGAAAACCGTTTATCAACAACACCCAGAAACGCCGTCGGCTTCGCTGGGCCTGAGCTCATCTAAGATGGACTGATACAAAGTGGAAAAGTGTTCTGTGGTCTGACGAGTCCACATTTCAAATTGTATTTGGAAACTGTGGACGTCGTGTCCTCCGGACCAAAGAGGAAAAGAACCATCCGGATTGTTATAGGCGCAAAGTTGAAAAGCCAGCATCTGTGATGGTATGGGGGTGTATTAGTGCCCAAGACATGGGTAACTTACACATCTGTGAAGGCGCCATTAATGCTGAAAGGTACATACAGGTTTTGGAGCAACATATGTTGCCATCCAAGCAACGTTACCATGGACGCCCCTGCTTATTTCAGCAAGACAATGCCAAGTCGCGTGTTACATCAATGTGGCTTCATAGTAAAAGAGTGCGGGTACTAGACTGGCCTGCCTGTAGTCCAGACCTGTCTCCCATTGAAAATGTGTGGCGCATTATGAAGCCTAAAATACCACAACGGAGACCCCCGGACTGTTGAACAACTTAAGCTGTACATCAAGCAAGAATGGGAAAGAATTCCACCTGAGAAGCTTAAAAAATGTGTCTCCTCAGTTCCCTAACGTTTACTGAGTGTTGTTAAAAGGAAAGGCCATTTAACACAGTGGTGAACATGCCCTTTCTCAACTACTTTGGCACGTGTTGCAGCCATGAAATTCTAAGTTAATTATTATTTGCAAAAAAAAATAAAGTTTATGAGTTTGAACATCAAATATCTTGTCTTTGTAGTGCATTCAATTGAATATGGGTTGAAATTTTTTTTTTGCAAATCATTGTATTCCGTTTATATTTACATCTAACACTATTTCCCCACTCATATGGAAACGGGGTTTGTACTTGCACTTCCATGAACAAATAAGTCGAAATTAAAACCACTTGGTCTGGTCCCCTGATCACATGACTCTAGCAGAGCACGCCGATGCACGCTTTTATGGCGTCATCCAAACGGGCCGTGTACTTTTGACTGAACTCCACGTGACGCCATGACGACAGCCTCCTGCTCAGTGAGTCTTTATTGTGTCCGTGCTTGTGTGTCGTGTGCATCCGACTACACGCCACTCAAAAGTTATATTGTCCAAGTCACAACACGGTGACATTAGCTGTGCCTCAATTCGGCGGCTGCATCTTTTGCAGTGCACATTTGTGGGGTGCTGACGTCATCGTGGTGCGCGAAGGCTGTCCCAATTTTAAAAAGTTCCAACTCTCCTTCGAATCCTGCCCCATTAGCAGGAAGTGTGCATCTGTGTACACTTAACGTCCTTTCATTTCCCGAGATCCTTTGCGCTCTGAACTCTGAAAATTATTTTCAACCCGGCGGCGCTGTGCAGAGCGGAAAGAGTGACTTTAAAATGTAAGTATAGCTTTATGTATTTGTTTAAAACAGCTAAAAGCAGACATGTCAAGCTGGGGTGACAGTAGTGATATAGATTTTTGTTAAAATACCAGACCTCGACTATCGTAATGTTAAGCAACCTCCGTGCTTTTGCCCCGAGGGAGAGCCATATATCCGGCCATTGCTGACAGCTTTGTGTGCGGAGCTTTTTTCAACGTTCGGAAGTAACGACCAACAACTTCTTTAGACCCGCAAGAGGTCGACTTATTTATGTCCATTGAATGTGTGGCCGGAATAGTGAAGTGTTGTAACTGGGTGCATCAATGTAGCTCCAATTGTTGCTGTTTTTTGTGTATATTTGCATGTTAAGTGAAAATGTTTACTCCTACAAATGATTAGTGATCTTGTGTTTACCTTTTCTGTTTTTTGTTTTGATGTGCAGAACAGTCATGGAGGACTTGGACAAGGCACTTTTCAAGCACATCAGACCAAAAATAAATGACATAAAACACATTGGCTGATCATTTAAAAACAAAGTATTTTTGTAACCTGTACACATTAATAAACTCATGTGCTGAAACTGCAGTTGTTGATTCATTTTCTCTGCCCTGTTGCAAATAATTATATGATAATAATAATATTATGCTATCCCAACATTTATTGTTACTGGCTATAATGCAAGCAATCTGATAATGTTAGAAAACTACATCGATTGTGATTCACATATTAATAAAGTAACTTCTAAAGATGATTGTGTGGTGTTGCTGTATGGATAGACTGGGAGGACTCTTTCCGGGATATCTTCTGGATTGTCTGCGTGTTTAAAAGGTACATGTTCCACTACAACGAGCATTCACAAGCAATAAAATAAAATCTATCATTAACTAATAATCAGAGACAAACGGTAGACAGTGGATGGATAGGAATACCAGCTTTAGAATGCTTGTCAAAATGTGACACATCTTCTTGACAACCATCTCCTATGATGGTCAGCTCAAACCGCAAAAAAAAACAGACGCGGCAGTGCCGGTAGCTCTTAGCCGCTTCCTCTAAAATAAGGTAAAAGACCAAGAGAACACGAAAAACGATTTGACATAATTCGTCTCTTAAGCTCGTCATTATTCAACTTTGCGCGCGGCTAAGCAGCAGACACGTGACGTAAAAATAAGGGAGTGGACAACTGACGTAACCAGGAAGTGTCCCGTAGGCTAGACCGTACCAATTCATATTGCTCCAGCCGCTGCTGGAGTACTCCAGCCAGGACCCACACTTCGCCGACCGCATAGGCTGGGTCCTGGGAAGGATGCAGCCTCTGAATTGAGACACAGCTATTGTCTTTATGACAGCAGGCTCGTGCAGATGTGTCCTCGCTCTTCTGGCCAGAGAGAGAGAGAGAGAGAGAGAGAGAAAGACGTGCCGGTGCGAAAAGAGGAAAACTTTACAATAGTCAGTAACACAGATCAGACAAGGAGCAATTAGTGTAGCATTATCAGTGGTCAGCTCAGAAAATAGTTACCAGAAAAATAGCTGAATCTACACTATGCCATCTGACATGACAAGGGTTTCTCCAGCAAGAGTACTCTAACTACACGTCTGATTTTCTTGGACTGCCAACATAGTGGTGAAAACTTCCCTCCTCCCACAAGAGCAATGCGTACCTGTGTACCTCCATCAGAAAGGTTTCCAAGGGGGGCATCACTGAACACAACAAGGTTGAGAATGTCATTGTTTCTTAAATACTGCAACCTTTTATAACTTGACTTTATGGATTACTTTGTTGACTTCATGAATAGATTGCACTGTTGCATTTTTCAAACTGGATGCCAGAATACAAGTGTCAAACATAACATCAGACTTGGTGTGCTTGGCTATCCATATATCTGCCTATATTTTTGATCTTAGCTTCTCCATTTTAGCCTCATTCAGATATGAATCTCTTTGTACAGCCCTCACTGAATCTATGTTAAAAGGTTGCATATGATTGAGAGAGTATGGATCTGAACCCCACCATTCACAGTCGAAAAGCCCTTGCCTACATAGTAGAAATGTTCACGTTCCTCACGCCCAACATGAAAAGGTGACCTCAATTTGGGAAACACATTTGTTATAAACTTATGTTACCCTGCCCAAAAGAAATCATCAACATGGCATGCATGCACTCCAGCAACTTTCAAGTGTACATTTACCCAATAAAAGATTCCTGTGTCTACCTTTGAAACTCTACCACCTGAGATGGCTGAGCATTATTTATTTCACTTTGTTGTACCAATACAATGATGCATCAGCAAGACCATGAATATATTTCTTTAATCTCCAAAGAATGCCGTTGCTACCTGCCTCAGGTGGTGGGCGCATATAAATGCCTCTAGACCAGGGCAATGCAACCGGTGGCCCACAGGCCAAATCTGGCCCACCAAAGCTTTTCATTTGGCCCGCCGAACATTACCCAAATATGCTTGATGAAACCATTTAGAATATAGTTGCTCATGTATGTAGTACTCCTGCCACCCCACAGGGGGCAACAGCGAAGCATATGTGTCACAATGAAGCAGCAGTGGGGTGAGTAGAAGAGGACTACTCAATCAACCCAGAAAAAAATCGAATAAATTGCGAAAATCTGACTTTTAACAACGACTGGACATCAAAGTATGAATGTTCTGCCCTGAGAAAGTGCTCGAGTTGTTGTTTCGTGTAGGACCTTTTAAGCGACGGACACAGTGTTTTAGACAAGCAGCAACAATGGTAAAAATCTACACGTGCAAGCTTCATCACAAAACTTGGTCAAACCTTTGTGAGTAGATATTGTGCAAGAAGATATTTTGTTTGTTTTGTATTAAAATTGCTGACTTTGTGATGTCTATTCTTGGTCATGTTTTTTTTTTTGTCTGAGAGTAACAAAGCCGATCAAACCACGTTTAATACATGTAGCTCTAAATTTGACCAATAGTCACATTTACTGTGTGCAATGTTTAAAGTGTAAATGTTGTTTAATTTCTATATGAGTAAACACATGTAGTTTATTGTGTTAATGTATTAACACTAAACATTATATCTTATTTATGTAAAATAAAGAATGGACCTTAAACTTTTGAAATGTTTATTTTATGTTTGTATTTCCAGTCTTACTAAATTAAATGAAGGAAGAGGTGTTAAGAAATAAAACTTATTTCTTCATGCTGTATCTGTCTAGCTGCACACGCTAGAATCGAGTAGTGAGGGCTGAATAATGAATTTACTGACTGTTCTGAAGGTTTGCATATTTCTGTAAATTGTCCGTTTTAGTTATATATATAGATCATTTCTGTTAGAGGGATTAATTATTATTATTTATTTCCATTTCATATGTGTTGTTTGGGAAGGTGAAATGTATTTTCTTTAGATTGTTTAACCGTTGCTACGGTTACGGTTGCCATGGTTACGGGCACTTCCGTTTCCGCCGGCAGGTAAAAAGTGTTTAAAAGGAGCTCCAGCATTGACAGGCGGCGGAGCGTCGGTAATACTACCCGGAAGATAGAGTTCACCACAGTTGCAGATCGGATAAGTAACTACTCTAAGCTTCTTATTTAAGTTTGTTATAAGTGACAGTTAAGTGCCAGTGCACTAGTTTAAGTTTAAGGACGTTTTGGGCGCTTCACGTTGCCAGTAGGAGGTGAAGCGCATGCTAACCGCTAGTTAGCTCACCGCAGCTCGCACCTGTGTTTGCGTGCTGCCCAGTGACTTCACGAACGCCAGGTTCAGTCACGTTTGGACTAAGTTTATAGAAGAGACACTCTACCCTGTGACTATTTATCGTTTGGAGAGCGAGCGTGAACGATTGTAGAGTTTAGTTGTGTGCTATCGTGGCTACCTTGCTGAGAGGGAAGTGGACAGCGAGGGCTACGAGTGTTAGTGGCTCGCGCTCACGGGCTAGTCGACAGAGAGGTGACCCAGGACGAGGCTGGTTCTCCTCTCGCTCCAGACTAGACTCGTGAGGAAGCTAAGAGGAAGCACGGCCGAGCCCCCCCCCCCCTTCTCTACTCTACAACGGGAGGTGTCCTCCCTCTCTTTAATGCCCCCTTTGTATCCAGCATTTGCAACTCACCCCACCCCTACGTGCACCAACGATCCAGCAGGACCACAACAGACTATCTTCTGGCCCAGCCAAGGGGCCCAGGTTGGACTGTGTGTGTGTGTGTTGTGTAATTGGTTTAGTGCGGGAGGTTTCATTGGGGAGGTAGCGTGTGAGTGGTGATGAGTGTATGAGTGTAATTAATGTGTTTATTATTGTCTGATTATTGTATGTTATATGGTATATAGTAAATTGTTTAACTATATAAGTGGTGTCCTCTCACTCTCTCCTAGACTATCTTTATTTGGTAAATAGTGAAAATTAGAGCATCCCCCTAAAGTAAATATACAGTCCTTTACAGGCTCCCGAACACTGACAGTGCAGTGTGAAAGCGGAAGTGCGTACTTTGCAATTAAGCAAACACAGTCTCAAAAGGAATATAACCTGCGCAGGCACTTTTTCATGAAACATCCACATTTGGTTGGGCTCTTGAAACTGCGGCCCTCTTCATTATGTAGCTAAATAGCCCTGGCCTAGATAGTTCCATGCCTTACAAAAATGCTAATTTTATGTCCATAGAGTAGACTTTCCAATGACTGACAGATTAATGCTGACATCATCCTAAGGGATTCTGAGGCAAAGGTTGGAGAATTGTTGGGCAGCTCATTAATGTTGGGTTCTTCAAAGCCTCTGGCTACAAGTCGTGCTTTCAGTACGATACCAGTAGGTGTTTCTTTAAGAATACAGACCCACCTGATAGAAACACATTTTTCGCCGGCATCTTTAATTTCTTCAAAGACTTCATTATCACCCCAATTACTTATTTCTGCCTGTTTGTCTGCATCAAATGAGATATATTTTGATAGTACATCATCATCTCTGCTTTCTGTTTCAATGCTGAGGCTCTCTACATGTCAATCAATCAATCAATGTTTATTTATATAGCCCTAAATCACAAGTGTCTCAAAGGGCTGTACAAGCCACAACGACATCCTCGGTACAGAGCCCACATACGGGCAAGGAAAACTCACCCCAGTGGGACATCAATGTGAATGACTATGAGAAACCTTGGAGAGGACCGCATATGTGGGTAACCCCCCCCCCCCCCCCCCCCCTCTAGGGGAGACCGAAAGCAATGGATGTCGAGTGGGTCTGACATAATATTGTGAAAGTCCAACACATCAGCGAAAGTCCAGTCCATAGTGGGACCAGCAGGAACCATCCCGAGCGGAGACGGGTCAGCAGCGTAGAGATGTCCCCATCCGATGGACAGGATAGCGGTCCACCCCGGGTTGGGAGCAGAGTAGAAAAAAAAAGAAAAGAAACGGCAGATCAACTGGTCTAAAAAGGGAGTCTATTTAAAGGCTAGAGTATACAAATGAGTTTTAAGATGAGACTTAAATGCTTCTACTGAGGTAGCATCTCTAACTTTTACCGGGAGGGCATTCCATAGTATTGGAGCCCGAATAGAAAACGCTCTATAGCCCGCAGACTTTTTTTGGGCTCTGGGAATCACTAATAAGCCGGAGTTCTTTGAACGCAGATTTCTTGCCGGGACATATGGTACAATACAATCGGCAAGATAGGCAGGAGCTTGACCGTGTAGTATTTTATACGTAAGTAGTAAAACCTTAAAGTCGCATCTTAGGCGCACAGGAAGCCAGTGCAAGTGAGCCAGTATAGGCGTAATATGATCAAACTTTCTTGTTTTTGTCAAAAGTCTAGCAGCCGCATTTTGTACGATCTGTAATCTTTTAATGCTAGACATAGGGAGGCCCGAAAATAAAACGTTACAGTAATCGAGACGAGATGTAACGAACGCATGGATAATGATCTCAGCATCGCTTGTGGACAAAATGGAACAAATTTTAGCGATATTACGGAGATGAAAGAAGGCCGTTTTAGTAACACTCTTAATGTGTGACTCAAACGAGAGAGTTGGGTCGAAGATAATACCCAGATTCTTTACCGAGTCGCCTTGTTTAATTGTTTGGTTGTCAAATGTTAAGGTGGTATTATTAAATAGATGTCGGTGTTGAGCAGGACCGATAATCAGCATTTCCGTTTTCTTAGCGTTGAGTTGCAAAAAGTTAGCGGACATCCATTGTTTAATTTCATTAAGACACGCCTCCAGCTGACTACAATCCGGCGTGTTGGTCAGCTTTAGGGGCATGTAGAGTTGAGTGTCATCAGCATAACAGTGAAAGCTAACACCGTATTTGCGTATGTCACCTAGCGGCAGCATGTAAATACTAAAGAGTGCAGGGCCAAGAACCGAACCCTGGGGAACTCTGCACGTTACCTTAACATAGTCCGAGGTCACATTGTTATGGGAGACACACTGCATCCTGTCAGTAAGATAAGAGTTAAACCAAGACAAGGCTAAGTCTGTCATCCCAATACGCGTTTTGATACGCTCTAATAAAATATTATGATCAACAGTATCGAAAGCGGCGCTAAGATCAAGAAGCAGCAACATAGATGAAGCATCAGAATCCATCGTTAGCAATAGATCATTAGTCATTTTTGCGAGGGCTGTCTCCATAGAGTGATTTGCCCTGAAACCGTATTCACATCTCTGTCACTACTGTTGACTATTTCATCATCTGTGTTTTGTTCATTGTCTGAGTTATCTTCTACACCATCTGCCACGGCTTTCTCATGTTCTACCTTTTGTCTAAGATCATCTTGCAAAGTCTGACTCTTTTCATTCTGTGTGTTGTATTTACAAAGCCTTGAGGGATGAACTCTAACAAGAAGTCTACCATGTCTCACAAATACAACTGCTCCATACTGACCAATAACAACCCCTGGTCCCTTCCACTCTTTACAGTCTGTACGTTGGTAATAAACTTCGTCTCCTGTGTCATACTTTTCATTTGTGGGTCTAAGTTGCTTGCTTAGAGTCCTCCTAATAATTCTCTCTGAATATTCAGCTTCAGTAAATGCTTTTCTGGGTGCATGAAGAGCGGATATATGTTCTCCTTCCAGAGCAGGTACTTTATCTACCAACACAGATGGAATATTGGGATTCTGAACAAAAACAGTTGATATGGGTAGTACCCATGCACATCCATATGTGCTTTTGTCCTACATAAGGACTGTAAATGATAAACAGCACATTTCTTTCCAATTGTTGCATATTTCCAATATCACTGATCTGATGATATGGTCAGAGTGCAGAAGCGTAACACTTGTAACGTCATCTGACTCCGAATCTATGGAAATTACCGAAAATATTCAAAGCGGAATATCCAAAATGGCCAAATGAATTTGTGGCATTTTGTGATCTTTAGACAGTATTTTCACATACTTTGCGGGTTGTAAATACAATTGGATATGGTTTAATGAATACAACAAAACACAAATAAGCATAGAAAAGTCAACTTGTTTTTGTATAATACTGGTACTTTAAACTTGCAAAACTACAGCAAAAACTACAGCACCAATTCACTAATCCTGGCACTACATTACAAAGTCTTTAAAATCCCCACACAGTCTTGGGGAATAAGAACAGCTAAACACACACTCAGGAGGAACATTATTATGTACACTTGCACAACTTATTTAGATCCAATACAAGTGTTGTATCAAAAAGATTCCACCTTAAAGGAGAACTGCACGTTCATAATCCTTATGAGAGACAAGAAAACATGTTTTTTTTTAGGCTACAAAACTTTTTAAAAAAGGCTCGCAAAATATGTCTAACATTGCAAGCTAATGGGAGTTGCCTATGTTGCCTTCAAAGCCCTCTAAAACTACTTAAAAAATCCACATCAATGTTGTATATACATGCTGTAAGTATGTATATAATGTAATAACACACATGTTCAAATCAATATGTAACTTGTGCAATATTAACTGTATTTTGGTCATTTTAAACATTACCGGAACTTATTTATTGGGCGCACTGATTCCAGTGCACATAGAAACTTACTTCATACTTCCGTCAACAAACTAGGGCTGAGCGATGCACCGAGTTTGTAAGATATAGCGATATCTTTTTAAACAAGATATGAATTAAGAAAATATCTTAGTATCGACATAATTTATTTCACGTTAAAATGACCAAACGCCGCTTATTTGTTGTGTTCCTTGATTGTCCCCTGCTTCCCACTCTCTCTCAACACTCCATGGGCTATTAAACCCCTCTTCTTCCTCCTTCCAAGACGTGCTTGCCCTCTCCAACCCACTGCACTGACCCACAACAACAACACACAAGCAAATATGGAGTCTGACTGTGCCACAAGCGACACGTGTGCCAGGGACCAACTAGTAAGTAAAACCGAACTTCTGCATACCTGCCAACAGCTACAATGTACCCCTATTGAGTACGGGTTTTGATCATCCATTCCGGTGTACGACTGCAGTGGTAGAAACTATGGTTTTCCTTTAAAAATAATTAACTTCAAAATCGAAGCTACGTAGCTTAACTACATTTCCCAGTAGCTTCGCTATTTTTTAAACAAGTAGCGATTTCCGTAGCTTAGCTATTTTTAGACTCGTGTAGCGGTTAGCTAAGCTACATGTTACAAAAGAAGAGAGAGGGAGAAGAAAAAGAGAGAACTGGATTAGTGTAACTCCACAGGCAGGGGACAAAATATACGGGAAACATCAATGATGATTGGTTTACCTATAAGAAAATCCATGATTGGTTGGTTGGTTTACTATGATAAGTCAAGATTGGTTAAGATTAGGGCAAAACATTACGGACAGGCCAATCAGAGGCAAGATAGGGCGGGTCATGGAACCAGGAAGGGAAATCACAACAGATGCGAATATTCATGCGAAATATACCCCGAAGTGAGGAAGATCATAGCCGCACAATTAAGTAAAGTCACTTACTTCGCGCTGACCACAGAACCTTACGTGTGTCGACTGGGAAATAAAAAGTGCCTGCCTGCAAATTTACTTTTTATCTGAGTTTGATACATTTGGTATTATTTGCACAGCTATAGTATTTATTTTATGTAAAAAGTATTATTAGTAATATTTTTCTATTTTATGTACTGTATGCATTCTTTGTCCCATTTACACATTTTGACAATTCCTCCAATGTTATTTCATCAAAGAGAGAGAAACTATTTTGGAGGGCGGTATCCGTCGTATATACAGTCGTATCTGTGTTAATAGAACCCAGTTGTAGCTGAGATGCATTGTCTTTAATCTCTTTTCTAATGACTTCAATTTTCTCATTAAAGAAATTCATAAAGTCACCTGCTGAGTGGGTGGAGCTACTGGGAGGAGTCCCTTATTGGGTTAGCGATGCTACTGTACTAAACAAAAATGTAGGATCATTTTTGTTGAGGTGGATGAGATTTGAGTAATATTTAGCTTCAGCTGAGGTAAGCATGCGTTTATAAGTTATTAAACTATCACACCATGCTTGATGGAAAACCTCAAGTTTAGTCGCACGCCATTTGCGTTCCAGCTTTCTACATGATAATTTCTGGGCTTTAGTTTCTTCTGTAAACCATGGGGTACACCTTTTAGGGGCCCCTTTTAGCTTTAGCGGTGCTACACTATCAATGGTGTCGCGCAGGGCGTTGTTAAAGTTGTTAGTGAGGTTATCAATAGAGCCCACATAATTTGGGAATGGTGCCATTACCGAAGGCAGTAGGTCAGTAAGAGTCGTCGTTGTGGCAGCATTAATGTTGCGGCTGCTATAGTAGTTATTATTATTATTATTAGTTTGTTGACAATGAGTCAGAACTTCAAATTTTATATGGTAATGATCGGACATTACTTTAGTGTACGGGAGTATCGTAACTTTAGAGGTGGTGACACCCCTGACAAGCACTAGATCTATCGTATTACCGTTGCAATGCGTGGGTTCATTTATTATTTGTGTAAGACCACAGCTATCAATTATAGTCTGGAGCGCCACGCATGGAGGGTCCGATGGGGTATTCATATGGATATTAAAGTCCCCCATTATGATTATATTGTCGGCGTGCGTCACTAGATCAGCAACAAACTCTGAGAATTCACTGATGAAGTCCGAATAGGGCCCAGGGGGGCGGTAGATAACAGCCAGGTGGAGAGGCAGCGGTGTGACAAACCTCAAAGTGAGCACCTCAAACGAGTTATATTTATTATTTAGGTTAGGTGTAAAATTATAGTTTTCATTGTATATTAGTGCGACACCCCCTCCCCTTTTAAGAGGTCGGGCAACATGTGCATTGGTATAGTTAGGAGTAGATGCCTCATTTAGCGCAAAAAAATCGTCTGGTTTGAGCCAGGTCTCGGCGAGACCAACGACGTCAAGTTTGTTGTCTCTAATGACTTCATTAACTAATAACGTTTTGGAAGATAATAATCTTATGTTTAAAAAGCCCATATTATAGGTAGTGGGCTGTTTTGAGGATTGTTTGTTGAAATTATCCGAAGTAGCAATATTAATAATGTTGCGTTTAATATGCGTAGTGCACTTTAAATAGTTTCGACCATATCTAGGAATTGATACGACGGGAATTGTCCGATTGTTTGCTAGATGTTGCGATAAACTGATCGCATCATAGTTAGCCACCTCAGTAGATTGCATGTCTGCCTCTGACACGGTCACAAAAGAAAAAACATTCTGTGAGTTGTGTTTTTTTCTAAGAGAATTGCTATGTGTGCAGGGATTATCCAGCCTGGCGCCGGCTAGTTCTAGTTTAAATGGCTTCTTACCCGGAGACTCCACGCTTCTTTGGTTAGCTTTTCCCTTTGTTGTTAGACCCGCTCGGCATACCCGCTTCTGCTTCCGCTCACACTGCTTACGTCGTCTCCATTGGCGGTCACCGCTAGCACTTGACTCCGCTGCTACAAAGGCCGCTCGATGTAGCCCGCAAAGTATTCCCATGCTAGCGAGGAGGTCCACCGTACATGCATCTTTCAGTCTATAATAAGGCTGAAACGACGCGTCGACGTAGTCGACATCATGGGTTATGTAAATACGTCGACGCCGTTTTTGTGCGTCGACGCGTCGCATAATTACGTCACACTACCGTCATGGCGGAGCGCAAAGCAGACTGTGCGAGCGAGGGGAAAAAGCAAAGCAAATAGACATGCTAACCTTTCTTCATTATAACTGTTAGTCACTCACTGGAATGAGTAGAATTGGTTATTGTGTACTGTGTTGGACTGGATGTTTATTTTGCACATTTTAAAAGCAATACTTAATGTTTACAGTGCTCCAGAATATTTAGATTGGTACTTTTTTGTATTGGATGTTTATCTTTATTTTTGCACATTTTAAAGCAAAATAAGCAATACTTTTACTTTTTAAATGCTTATACTATTGCAGAATATTAAAATTTGCACTGGATGTTTACTTTTATATTTGCACATTAAAAAGCAAATAAGCTACTTTTAATTTTGTTGAATGTTAAAAGTTTTAAATGTTTACATTGTTACAGAATATTTTGTCATGTTGTTGTCAATGTTGACTGAGTGGCCATACTTTTTTTTTTTGTAAATAAAAGCCATGCCTTTTGAAAAAACTGGCCTACTTTTATTTTTTCATCTTCATTTTAAATAAAATAAAATAAAAAATAATCGGTAAAAGGAAAAATAATCTATAGATGAATCGAAAAAATAATCTATAGATTAACCGATTAATCGAAAAAAATAATCTATAGATTAATCGATAGAAAAATAATTGTTAGCTGCAGCCTTAGTCTATAACGACCCGATCCATCCACATCCAGAATTGTCTGTCGGTCGTATGTGATCACAGAGTGTTCACGCTTTGAGCCAGCCATGAAATTGACAGAAATGACGGGTGTTTTTTGCCAAATCGCTCTACACTCCCAAGAGCGTTTTCAAGCTGCTGCATAGCAATGCGCCGCCATCTTGTCTGTCACATGTCAATTGCTTTTTATCGCTCATCAGGTTTAAAATATTGCAAGTTAAACCAGTTGTTGTTCTTTCCTATGGCTTTACCAGCCCTGCTTAAAATATTAGCTTATAGTGAGCATCATCATCTTTGCCCTTAAAGGTCACAGTTTGTCCTGGTTTCAACTTTACACCTACAGAAGATGCAGCGCTTACATCGACATTGATTTCTTTTTCAACTTGCCTTGCACATATCGGTTTCATAACGTTGTCTGTATTCACATCTCTGTCACTACTGTTGACTATTTCATCATCTGTGTTTTGTTCATTGTCTGAGTTATCTTCTACACCATCTGCCACGGCTTTCTCATGTTCTACCTTTTGTCTAAGATCATCTTGCAAAGTCTGACTCTTTTCATTCTGTGTGTTGTATTTACAAAGCCTTGAGGGATGAACTCTAACAAGAAGTCTACCATGTCTCACAAATACAACTGCTCCATACTGACCAATAACAACCCCTGGTCCCTTCCACTCTTTACAGTCTGTACGTTGGTAATAAACTTCGTCTCCTGTGTCATACTTTTCATTTGTGGGTCTAAGTTGCTTGCTTAGAGTCCTCCTAATAATTCTCTCTGAATATTCAGCTTCAGTAAATGCTTTTCTGGGTGCATGAAGAGCGGATATATGTTCTCCTTCCAGAGCAGGTACTTTATCTACCAACACAGATGGAATATTGGGATTCTGAACAAAAACAGTTGATATGGGTAGTACCCATGCACATCCATATGTGCTTTTGTCCTACATAAGGACTGTAAATGATAAACAGCACATTTCTTTCCAATTGTTGCATATTTCCAATATCACTGATCTGATGATATGGTCAGAGTGCAGA
The DNA here is from genome assembly GCF_033978785.1 of Entelurus aequoreus. Classification (NCBI taxonomy): domain Eukaryota; kingdom Metazoa; phylum Chordata; class Actinopteri; order Syngnathiformes; family Syngnathidae; genus Entelurus; species Entelurus aequoreus. Next base: position 33,362,833 of record NC_084735.1, read on the forward strand.
AGCGTAACACTTGTAACGTCATCTGACTCCGAATCTATGGAAATTACCGAAAATATTCAAAGCGGAATATCCAAAATGGCCAAATGAATTTGTGGCATTTTGTGATCTTTAGACAGTATTTTCACATACTTTGCGGGTTGTAAATACAATTGGATATGGTTTAATGAATACAACAAAACACAAATAAGCATAGAAAAGTCAACTTGTTTTTGTATAATACTGGTACTTTAAACTTGCAAAACTACAGCAAAAACTACAGCACCAATTCACTAATCCTGGCACTACATTACAAAGTCTTTAAAATCCCCACACAGTCTTGGGGAATAAGAACAGCTAAACACACACTCAGGAGGAACATTATTATGTACACTTGCACAACTTATTTAGATCCAATACAAGTGTTGTATCAAAAAGATTCCACCTTAAAGGAGAACTGCACGTTCATAATCCTTATGAGAGACAAGAAAACATGTTTTTTTTTAGGCTACAAAACTTTTTAAAAAAGGCTCGCAAAATATGTCTAACATTGCAAGCTAATGGGAGTTGCCTATGTTGCCTTCAAAGCCCTCTAAAACTACTTAAAAAATCCACATCAATGTTGTATATACATGCTGTAAGTATGTATATAATGTAATAACACACATGTTCAAATCAATATGTAACTTGTGCAATATTAACTGTATTTTGGTCATTTTAAACATTACCGGAACTTATTTATTGGGCGCACTGATTCCAGTGCACATAGAAACTTACTTCATACTTCCGTCAACAAACTAGGGCTGAGCGATGCACCGAGTTTGTAAGATATAGCGATATCTTTTTAAACAAGATATGAATTAAGAAAATATCTTAGTATCGACATAATTTATTTCACGTTAAAATGACCAAACGCCGCTTATTTGTTGTGTTCCTTGATTGTCCCCTGCTTCCCACTCTCTCTCAACACTCCATGGGCTATTAAACCCCTCTTCTTCCTCCTTCCAAGACGTGCTTGCCCTCTCCAACCCACTGCACTGACCCACAACAACAACACACAAGCAAATATGGAGTCTGACTGTGCCACAAGCGACACGTGTGCCAGGGACCAACTAGTAAGTAAAACCGAACTTCTGCATACCTGCCAACAGCTACAATGTACCCCTATTGAGTACGGGTTTTGATCATCCATTCCGGTGTACGACTGCAGTGGTAGAAACTATGGTTTTCCTTTAAAAATAATTAACTTCAAAATCGAAGCTACGTAGCTTAACTACATTTCCCAGTAGCTTCGCTATTTTTTAAACAAGTAGCGATTTCCGTAGCTTAGCTATTTTTAGACTCGTGTAGCGGTTAGCTAAGCTACATGTTACAAAAGAAGAGAGAGGGAGAAGAAAAAGAGAGAACTGGATTAGTGTAACTCCACAGGCAGGGGACAAAATATACGGGAAACATCAATGATGATTGGTTTACCTATAAGAAAATCCATGATTGGTTGGTTGGTTTACTATGATAAGTCAAGATTGGTTAAGATTAGGGCAAAACATTACGGACAGGCCAATCAGAGGCAAGATAGGGCGGGTCATGGAACCAGGAAGGGAAATCACAACAGATGCGAATATTCATGCGAAATATACCCCGAAGTGAGGAAGATCATAGCCGCACAATTAAGTAAAGTCACTTACTTCGCGCTGACCACAGAACCTTACGTGTGTCGACTGGGAAATAAAAAGTGCCTGCCTGCAAATTTACTTTTTATCTGAGTTTGATACATTTGGTATTATTTGCACAGCTATAGTATTTATTTTATGTAAAAAGTATTATTAGTAATATTTTTCTATTTTATGTACTGTATGCATTCTTTGTTTTTCTATTTTATTTATGCTATGTAATTATGTGCTATTTAAACAGTTTATTTTATGTGCTGCTAATACCCATCCTGACTAACTGGGTTAATAAAAGTGCCACTGACTGTTTACAGTACAGTTGTCATTCAGTTAAATTTCAGTGAATTTCGCTGAAAAATTAATATCTTTATATGTATATTTACACCGAAAAATATATCGAGATACATATCAAATACAGAGTTTAAGTAAAAATATATCGAGATATACTTTTTCGTCCATATCGCCCAGCCCAAACATGTGTTTGCTACCAATAAACTTATCATTTCAGACTTAGTAATAGACGACGAAAACGATTACTTTTGTATCAAATGAGGATTCTAACCTAATCTTTTTGAGCCTGAATATACTGACGAACTACTGGTTATCGAAGCTGAGCGCAGTGTTTCCCTTACATTGCCAAGATACATGTGGCGGTGGGGGCATGGTGAGGGGTGTGGCCCCTTGACGTCATCATATAATTTGCTAAATTTTCTACCATTATATGATTTTCTTTAAAAAGGCTTCAAAAATGCATAAATGTATACATACATTAAAAAACAAATGTGTGTTATTAATTAGTATTATCATATATTTTTTATTGTATCGTTTTGCTATATTTTCAATTGTTGCTGCTTATGTACTTTGCTGAGAATTTTTCAAGTGTCTAGAGACTTTGTGTTTAAAACGACTAGCAACGGAGCTAACATCTTTTACTGGTGTTATTATAGACGGTACTCGTTTTTAGAAACTCTATTTATTTCCCTTGACTGTCCGCGGCGAACAGCGACATGTCATTACAACATCCGGTATTTTTTCGGCGACCACATTTTTGGTGCATCAGTAGTCTATACTGCACACATAAAAGGCTATATATGGCTATTCATACTGTAACAACCTGCTGGCGGTAATGTTTCATGTTCGTGGGGTTTTGATTTGATGTTAAATTTTCCCATAATTGCAAACACACCATCCGTGTTCGAAAGAGGACTTGCTTAGAATGAGGAAGTGTTCTTAGGTGTCCGGGGAAGCACGGAGATCAAAGTGTTTGCAGGGGAGGTAAAACATGTCAAAATTGGGCCAGTTGGTAGCATAAGATTGGCAATTAAAGTTAAAAATAGCATCCTACTTTTGACTTCTTCTGGAGGCTACAATACATTGTATTACCTTAATTTGTTTTCACGTAAAAAGGCTTATTTACAAGGTGTGGCGGCTTTGATTTTGCCGTGGCGGTGCGCCACCATCAGTTACATTGTGGGGAAAACCTGCACTGCTTCAGTCAGTCTGGAGTTTCAGTTGATAACAAGAGGAATTTGAAAGTTTACCAACTTTTCGGCTTGTGACCAAAACCATGTACAATACACATGCAAGGCATGATTGATAATCTAGCATGAACTATTTCAAACTCGAAAGCGACTTATCTGCTGCCGCAGAAGCTAGCTTACCTCTTACTTATGCTGCAGCAGTGTGAGACTGTGAGTGGCTCTGTGAGCAAGGCAAGGTATTATTACACTAGAACAATAGTTCCTCAGTGTTCGCTCTTACAAATACAATGTCGCTACAGCTTGGTTATTATGCAGGTTACAGAATGTAAATTAAGTATTGTTGGAGGTTTTTGGATGCATTTACAGTGATTTAGAGGCAGAATGGATTACTTCCATTTGCTGCATTGTTAGCCACCTACAACAAGCCAATTGTTACAAATTATAATGTATTTTTGTCTCTCATAAGGGTTGTGAATGATAGGGAAAACGCAGTTCCCCTTTAACGTATACAAAACTTTCTGTTTTAATAGACACCTCTTGTGTAGGAGCCATGTTTCATGTCTATCCACCTAGTGCAATAGCTCTCCCAGCTGTTTTAACTGCAGACATAGATTCATTCTGATGGGGTTGTTACCTTTGGAAAACAAAATTTACAGGGTGATTCCATAATTGTGTCTCAGAATTGAGTGATACCAGAATTTTACACTCTGCTTGATATACAAATGAAACTGTTACTGACTACCACAATTTATAGTCTTGAACTTGATATATCTTAATGTTTCTTAAAGCCAGAAAGCTGCCTTTTGAAATTAAATGATAATGATAAATGATAAATGGGTTATACTTGTATAGCGCTTTTCTACCTTCAAGGTATTCAAAGCGCTTTGACAGTATTTCCACATTCACCCAATTACACACACATTCACACACTGATGGCGGGAGCTGCCATGCAAGGCGCTAACCAACAGCCATCAGAGGCAAAGGGTGAAGTGTCTTGCCCAAGGACACAACGGACATGACTAGGATGGTAGAAGGTGGGGATTGAACCCCAGTAACCAGCAACCCTCCGATTGCTGGCATGGCCACTCTACCAACTTCGCCACGCCGTCTTGTTTCTGTTATCTGCTTTTTCTACAAAATTAAACAACTGAATGAATATCCTCCAAGTCTGGTTATTCCATAATTCTTTCTAGGGGTTGTTAAATAATAATAATAATGCACAAACAAATATTCTTTATCTACATTCCAAAAAGGTCAGTTAGTATACTAAACAATGTTATTTATAGAGAACAATTTGTAACTCTTAATCTATTTAATCAATGTTGAAATTCAATGATTTGGTTCATTTGCAAACAACTAAAGTTATGCACAAAGCTAAAAATAACCTGCTAGCCAAGAATGTAGAAAAATTATCCTCAAAAAAAGAGGGGAAAATAACCTTAGGGAAAATCTTATTTTAAAACATTTAGCATATCTATATGTGGAGTTAAATTATGGAATAGAATAAGCAAAAAAAAAAAAACAAATGCATGTACTATGATCCAGTTTAAGAAACTGTTTTAACTCAAAGTGTTAACAAAGTACAAGGAAGAAGAATCCTGATAAACATGTTGTAACTACACATTGGAATGTGAAACTAGAAAAATGTGATGTACTATATTGTAAATTGTAACTGTACGCATGTTCAATAATACTAATACTTATATGGGTTGTGAAATTAACGGATAGTTGTTTTTAAAGATGCACTAACGAAGTATATTGACTTTAGGGACACTTGCAGAGGGAGATAGACTAGCTTGATATGAAGGGGAACTGCACTTTTTTGGAAAAAATGTTTTAATCATTTCCAGCACCCCCCACGACCCTGAATGGGACAAGTAGTAGAAAATGGATTGATGGATGGATTTACAATCCTTATGTAAGACAAGCAGACATATGTTTTTCTTTTTAATGCAATCTAAATAGTAAATAAATGCAAGCAAAAGTCATTTTACAATGAAGCAAATGGGAGTCGCTCTATTCTGCTTATAAAGCGCTCTAGAAAACATCCAAACACTTCCATCAACGTTTTATATACACGCTGTAAGTATATATGTAATATATCAACATGCCCTTTGATAATAACATGTAATATCTACGTATTTCGCTCATTTTAAGCATAAAGCGGCACTTTAATTTCACAAACGCATCACTGCATTCGCTTTTTCCTTCTACAACCTCACTGATTTCTACTCACTCCAGACATCATGCAGTGAGACAACAGACTTAATGTAACATCACTTACTGTACAATGTCTGCTCTCACTGGGATGCCAACTGTTAGGATGTTGATATAATCCCATTTAGATGAAGAATGACTCATAGTCCTCCCGAAGAAAAAAGTGTGGTGGAACGAAGTGTCTTTTCTGGTCTTTTTCGCTATTTTCGGTTGTAAGTTGGCTGTCAAAGTGTACAGACTTCTGAGTTAATGTTCACATCATTTTGCTATCAAGGTGAGAGGACATTCTTTTTGTTATTACCGAATCAACTATCACAGGCTCTGAGGTGAGCAAGCAGCTCACCAGCTCATGATGACATGTTAGCGCTTATAATAGCATTAGCACTAACACTTGGTTAATTATTCTGGTCATGAAATGTAAATGGAGTATTGTTGGCAGAATTTTGGATGGTTATTTAGAAGGCTTTATGGGTGGGATAACGGACCTCCCATTCACTCCTTGCAAATATTTATTTACATTTATTTACGAGTTGAAATGCAGTAAGAAGACATGTGTTCTTGTGTCACATAAGGATTGTGAATTATAGGCCAGTGGTTCTCAACATTTTTTCAGTGATGTACCCGGCGGCGTGGCGAAGTCGGTAGAGTGGCCGTGCCAACAATCGGAGGGTTTCTGGTTACTGGGGTTCAATCCCCACCTTCTACCATCCTAGTCACGTCCGTTGTGTCCTTGGACAAGACACTTCACCCTTGCTCCTGATGGCTGCTGGTTAGCGCCTTGCATGGCAGCTCCCGCCATCAGTGTGTGAATGTGTGTGTGAATGGGTGAATGTGGAAATATTGTCAAGGCGCTTTGAGTACCTTGAAGGTAGAAAAGCGCTATACAAGTATAACCCATTTATCATTATCATTTACCCCCTGTGAACATTTTTTTAATTCAAGTACCCCCTAATCAGAGCAAAGCATTTTTGGTTGAAAAAAAAGAGATAAAAAAGTAATATACAGCACTATGTCATCAGTTTCTGATTTATTAAATTGTATAACAGTGCAAAATATTGCTCATTTGTTGTGGTCTTTGTTGAACTATTTGGAAAAAAAGATATAAAAAATAAATAAAAACTTGTTGAAAAATAAACACGTGATTCAATTATAAATAAAGATTTCTACACATAAAAGTAATCATCAACTTGAAGTGCCCTCTTTGGGGATTGTAATAGAGATCCATCTGGATTCATGAACTTAATTCTAAACATTTCTTCACAAAAAAAGAAATCTTTAACATCAATAATTATGGAACATGTCCACAACAAATCTAGCTGTCAACACTGAATATTGCATTTCTTTTTACAGTTCTTTTTTGACAGACATTTAAAAAAATCTCACGTACCCCTTGGCATACGTTTATTTGACTGGAATATAGGCAACATTCCAGTCAAAAAAAGTGCAGTTTAGCCTTTAATATTGTTGTGATTAATTATGAGGGTGTCAATTGAGAGGCAAAAAAATGCACTGAAAGCTTTTTCCAATGAAATAATCAGCAACACGAGAGGGACACATATCATATAAATAATTTGCTGCAGATTTAATTGCGGTTAGCATTTTTAGTCTGCCTAATAAAGTGCATGTACAATAATAAGCCGAGTAGAGTTTTGTGGAGGCACGTTTAGCAGTCACATGAGTTTACAGCACAATCTGTAAGCTGTTTTGGGGAAAGAAAGCTAAATGTATGCCGACTGAGAACTGAGCGAAGTTGCAAATGGTGCTGCACCCATTCCTTTATTTCCGACAGCGCCACATTCCTAAAAGGCAGTTCAAGTTGGTAGACGACACAGAAGACACGGTCCTAGTTACACATCTCGGCACAGATACACATCGGTAAGGGTGTGACAGATCGGTGTAGTTATGTGTTCGGATCGGAACCAGTGTCGTTTTTTCATATACTCACTCAGCTCCAATGTCAACAAGCGCTGTCAGCTAGTCCACAACCACCAGGATCAACTTAAATATTCGCACGGAAAGTCATGTCTCATGGCGATCCAGACTGGCCTGTTGTTCCACGGAGGTGATGCACACTTTGGTCCCTCCCATTTGGCGTCCACGAGGATAATAACCCCACAGGGAGAGGACGAGGAGGGGAGGCAGAGGTCTGAAGGTGGCGTGTCATGCTGTAGCTAAGCAGCTATATATTGTCACCGAGGTACGGGGTGTGGGTAAAACCACACACCACACACGGGACGACACGGGCGTGTTAAGCTGCGTGTCACGAGATGGTCCCGTCGTGGGTAAGACATGAACGTCTTTTTAGACCGTGGTTAAGGCAAGCCACGACTGGACCAACGCAACACCAGCACAGGAATGTACCATCCATGACAAAAGATTTGAAAAAAAGGTGCGGCGTCGACGTGGGTCACGCAAAGAATCACGATATTTTATTTTCGATTAAAAATACTTTTTAAACAAGTGCAAATTAAGTATTTTAGAAGACAAACACGTGTTCGGAGTTTTGATAACCTCCAATATTTGATACAAAGTTCGAAATAAACCAGGGAGTTTGAAATAATACCGGAAGTAAGTTTCATATCCGAAGTACTGATGTGCAGTGGCACTGAACTTTCCATGAGGAAATTTAAATATAAAAACAGTTTTACTTATCGTGTATCTTATTTAAAACAGATATGGTCAAATTTAAATTATAACACTATTTATAAAACGTGTTTCACTACAGCAAATCTGGTCACGGTAGATGGGAAATGCTTGTAGTTCTTTTAATGGCCTTATAGGGGCGATCAAAACCGCTCTAAGACAGAGGTGACAAACTCGTTTTCATTGAGGGCCACATTGCAGTTATTTGTGGCTGCCTCAGAAGGCAGCTTGTAACAGCGAAAAAATGTGAATAAAATATATGTATGTATACGTATCCAAATATATATATATATATATATATATATATATATATATATATATATATATATATATATATATATATATATATATATATATATATATATATATATATATATATATATTATATATATATACACACACATATATATATACACATATATATATAATATATATACAGTATATATATAAAATATGTATGTATGTATACATGTGTGTGTGTATGTGTGGGTGTCATACTTGCCAACCTTGAGACCTCCAAATTCGGGAGATTTGGGGGGAGGTGTATATTTATAGCTAGAATTAATTGAAATTCAAGTATTTCATATATATATATATATATATATATATATATATATATATATATATATATATATATATATATATATATATATATATATATAAAAAAAAATAAATACTTGACTATCAGTTAATTATAGCTCTATATATATATATGTATTTTATTATATACATATACACATATACACACATAACACTCCTCTCTACTCATTGTTGTATTTGAAAGTGCAATGCTTTGCAGCCAGTAGCACAACCTTTGAAGGAGCATAGGTATGGGCAGTGTAATATTTCGGGGTTGGAGTCAATAACCAGGCGAGGTGACGAAGTTAGGTCTCTTTACTTCATACTTCAGAACCGACTCCTACACTTGCCGTCAGGGTGAGCAATACAACGTAAACCGTTGTCCAACCAAAAAGTAACACTATACGGTATAGTGTTCTGTGGTTACTTTGTGGTTGGCCAAGCGGACGTGACGACAGGCTGTCCTCACTCAGGTCAGCACGGACCTGGAGGGGGCGTGCCTTAAGTCCGGCTGGAAATCGGGAGAAATTCGGGAGGCTTGGCAAGTATGGTGGGTGTGTGTCTATCAGTGGCGGATGCTGGTCTGTCAAGAGGGGAAGCTAAATGTCGGCCCACATCATAAAATGTGTTGGTTTATTTGTATGTAAATTCTGCCCTCCGTTCCTTTTTAAGAATGTGATCTGTGACCCTGTTGTACCAAGAAGGCATCTTTTCCAGGGATTTGACAAGTGTCCTCTCAATGGCCAGCAGAGCTAGGCTGCTTAAACAGCCTTGGCCCATGATGTTGCGGGTGTAAGACTTCCATCCATCCATCCATTTTCTACCGCTTGTCCCTTTTAGGGTCACGGGGTCCTATCTCAGCTGCATTCGGGCGGAAGGCGGGGTACACCCTGGACAAGTCACCACCTCATCCCAGGGCCAACACAGATAGACAGACAACATTCACACTCACATTCACACACTAGGGCCAATTTAGTGTTGCCAATCAACCTATCCCCAGGTGCATGTCTTTGGATTGAGCCGTTTTAAACAGGAGAAGCTCCTCTACACCTGCAGATGTAGCGCCAATCGTTGCCACTAATGACAATAGTTTGTACACCTGTGTGCATTATAAATTTATGTTTGTTTTTCAATAAAAAAAAACATTAAAATTTTCTGCCATTAAGTGCAGCTTGCTACCTAGCTAGCTTGCTAGCTGGGACTGGCGCGAGGCTAGTGCGAAGTGTGTCCGCCTGTGAGTGCTTTGAGATGGTGGAGGTACTCAGCAGCACCCGCTGCTCGGTAAAGACAGAAACTGCAGAGTGAAAGAAGTCAGTCTCCAAATAAAAGCTCTATTTGTCGTGAGTCGTTTTTAACAAAGAAAATGTCACTAAGAGGATCAGGAAAGTCTCCGGTTCAACTCAGAACAACAGAATGAATGTTGAAAAATGCTCCCACTGAAGTTTACAACACAAGATCACTGATTCGCTCATTTCGCTGTGAATCAAAAAGGGAATTAGCCTTTGACAGATCATCCAATCATCATGCAGAAGTTGAGCATCCGGCGAGCCGAGGCCAGCCCACTGCCCCACAGACCCCCAGAGACGCTCAGCGTCCGATGGGCGGGACAAAGCCCAGCATTTATTCAATGACTCGCAGTGTATGCTTCCCCATTGAACTCTGTGGACGCGCAACATCTATACTGTTTAAAGCACCGTGAAGCTGCAGGAATGATAGAGAGGAAAGCCGCGTCGTTATCAGTGATAAGAAGCTGATTCTGAACAAAAGAGCGCGTTGTAGCACATATTTAGTCAATAACATGTACACACAACACTATATATTTAATCACTTATTTTTTGACATTGTATGGGAAGCTGAGCTTCCCTTGCAGTCTTAGAGCAATCGCCACTGCTGGATATGTGTACATACTGTATATATATACAAAAAAATATACACATATAGATACATGTATATATGTATATATATATATATATATATATATATATATATATATATATATATATATATATATACGCACACACACACACACACACACACACATATATATATATATATATTTACTGTTTATATATATATGTGTGTGTGTGTGTGTGTGTGTGTGTGTGTGTGTGTGTGTGTGTGTGTGTGTGTGTGTGTGTGTGTGTGTGTGTGTGTGTGTGTGTGCGTGTATATATATATACATATATAAAACCCAAAACCAGTGAAGTTGGCATGTTGTATAAATCGTAAATAGAATCAGAATACAATGATTTGCAAATCCTTTTCAACTTATATTCAATTGAATGGACTGCAAAGACAAGATATTTAATGTTCGAAACTGAGAAGCAATTTTTTTTTTGCAAATAATCATTAACTTAGAATTTTAATGGCAGCAACACATTGCAAAAAAGTTGGCACAGGGGCATTTTTACCACTGTGTTACATCACCTTTCCTTTTAACAACACTGAGGAGACCAATTTTTGAAGCATTTCAGGTGGAATTCTTTCCCATTCTTGCTTGATGTACAGCTTAAGTGGCTCAACAGTCCGGGGTCTCTGTTGCCATATTTTAGGCTTCTTATTGCGCCACACATTTTCAATGGGAGACACGTCTGGACTACAGGCAGGCCAGTCTAGTACCCGCACTCTTTTACTGCGAAGCCACGCTGTTGTAACACGTGCAGAATGTGGCTTGGCATTGTCTTGCTGAAATAAGCAGGGGCGTCCATGAAAAAGACCTTGCCTGGATGGCAACATATGTTGCTCCAAAACCTGTATGTACCTTTCAGCATTAAAGGCCTACTGAAACCCACTACTACCGACCACGCAGTCTGATAGTTTATATATCAATGATGAAATCTTAACATTGCAACACATGCCAATACGGCCGGGTTAACTTATAAAGTGCAATTTTAAATTTCCCGGGAAACTTCCGCTTGAAAACGTCTATGTATGATGACGTATGCGCGTGACGTCACGACGACAACGGAAGTATTCGTACCCAATGTGTCACCATACAAACTGCTCTGTTTTCATCGAAAAATTCCACAGTATTCTGGACATCTGTGTTGGTGAATCTTTTGCAATTTGTTTAATGGACAATGGAAACTGCAAAGAAGAAAGTTGTAGGTGCGATCGGTGTATTAGCGGCTGGCTGTAGCAACACCAACACCAGGAGGTTGTGTTGTGTTTGAGCTGGATAGCAGACGCACTACCGCCGTGAGTACAGCTTTGGCTTCCAAACATTTGATCGCTTGCCCGTACGTGCGTGTCGCTATGTGCATGTCACGTACGTAACTTTGGGGAAATATATGTTTCTTGCCGACTCTGATGGCGGCCGGGGTGTCGTCGAAAGCTACAACGCCCGCCGCCGCTCCGTAGCTTAGTTAGCTTCAATTGTTAAGCTTCGCCAAGCTGGAAATTATTAACCGTGTATTTACATGTTCATGGTTTAATAGTATTGTTGATCTTCTGTCTATCCTTCCAGTCAGGGTTTTTTTAAATTTTGTTTCTATCTGCATTTGAGCCTGATGCTATCACGTTAGCTCCGTAGCTAAGTTAGCTTCAATTGTTAAGCTTCGCCAAGCTGGAAATTATTAACCGTGTATTTACATGTGCATGGTTTAATAGTATTGTTGATCTTCTGTCTATCCTTCCAGTCAGGGTTTTTTTAAAATTTTGTTTCTATCTGTATTTGAGCCTGATGCTATCACGTTAGCTCTGTAGCTAAAGAGCTTCGCCGATGTATTGTCGTGGAGATAAAAGTCACTGTGAATGTCCATTTCGCGTTCTCGACTCTCATTTTCAAGAGGATATAGTATCCGAGGTGGTTTAAAATACAAATCCGTGATCCACAATAGAAAAAGGAGAAAGTGTGGAATCCAATGAACCCTTGTACCTAAGTTACGGTCAGAGAGAAAAAAGATACACCCTGCACTACACTCTAGTCTTTCACTCTAACGTACCTCATCCACGAATCTTTCATCCTCGCTCAAATTAATGGGGTAATCGTCGCTTTCTCGGTCCGAATCTTTCTCGCTCCATTGTAAACAACGGGGAATTGTGAGGAATCCTTCCTCCTGTGACGTCACGCTACTTCCGGTATAGGCAAGGCTTTTTTAAATCAGCGACCAAAAGTTGCAAACTTTATCGTCGTCGTTCTATACTAAATCCTTTCAGCAAAAATATGGCAATATCGCGAAATGATCAAGTATGACACATAGAATGGATCTGCTATTCCCGTTTGAATAAAAACATTTCATTTCAGTAGGCCTTTAATGGTGCCTTCACAGATGTGCCTTTCTTTGAGCACTAATACACCCCCATACCATCACAAATGCTGGCTTTTGAACTTTGCGCCTATAACAATCCGGATGGTTCTTTTCCTCTTTGGTCTAGAGGACATGACTTCCACAGTTTCCAAAAGCAATTTGAAATATGGAGTAGTCAGACCACAGAACACTTTTCCACTTTTCATCAGTTCATCTTAGATGAGCTCTGGCCCAGCAAAGCCGGCAGTGTTTCTGGGTGTTGTTGATAAATGGCTTTCGCTTTGCATAGTAGAGTTTTAACTTGCACTTACAGATGTAGCGACAAACTGTAGTTACTGATAGTGGTGTTCTGAAGTGTTCCTGAGCCCATGTGGTGATATCCTTTACACACTGATGTTGGTTTTTGATGCAGTACCGCCTGAGGGATCGAAGGTCACAGGCATTCAATGTTGGTTTTTGGCCATGCCGCTTACGCGCAGTGATTTCTCCAGATTCTCTAAACCTTTTGATGATGTTACGGACCGTGGATGGGGAAATCCTTAAATTCCTTGCAATAGCTGGTTGAGAAATATTGTTCTTAAACTGTTCGACAGTTTGCTCACGCATTTGTTCACAAAGTGGTGACCCTCCCCCAATCGTTGTTTGTGAATGACTGAGCATTTCATGGAAGCTGCTTCTATACCCAATCATGGCACCCACCTGTTCCCAATTAGCCTGTTCACCTGTTGGATGTTTCAAATAAGTGTTTGATGAGCATTCCTCAACTTTCTCAGTCTTTTTTGCCTCTTATGCCAGCTTTTTTGAAACATGTTGGAGGCATGAAATTCCAAATGAGCTAATATTTTCAAAAAATAAAGTTTACCAGTTCGAACGTTAAGTATCTTGTCTTTGCAGTCTATTCAATTGAATATAGGTTGAAAAGGATTTGCTGTGATGAGGTGGCGACTTGTCCAGGGTGTACCCCGCCTTCCGCCCGAATGCAGCTGAGATAGGCTCCAGCACCCCCCGCGACCCCAAAAGAGAAAAGCGGTAGAAAATGGATGGATGGAAGGATTTGCAGATCATTGTATTCTGTTTTTTACTGGTTTTGGGTTTTGTACACACACACACACACACACACACACACATATATATATATTTATATATATATATATATATATATATATATATATATATATATATATATATATATATATATATATATATATATATATATATATATATATATGTATATATATATATATATATATATATATTAGGGCTGCAACAACTAATCGATTAAATCGATTATAAAAATAGTTGCCGATTAATTTAGTCATCGATTCGTTGGATCTATGCAATGCGCATGCTCAGAGGCTTTTTTTTTTCCTTTTAATTAAAAAAAAAATAAATATATATATATATTTTGTTTTAATAAACCTTTATTTATAAACTGCAACATTAACAAACAGCTGAGAAATGGTGCCAGTTTGCTGGGTTTTTTTCAATAAAATACTGGATAGGATAGAAATGTAGTTTGTCTCTTTTATCCGATTATTAATCGATTAATCGAAGTAATAATCAACAGATTAATCGATTATCAAATTAATCGTTAGTTGCAACCCTAATATATATATATATATATATACACACACACACACACACACACACACACACACACATATATATATATATATATATATATATATATATATATATATATATATATATATATATATATATATATATATACATATATATATATATATATATATCTTTATATATATATATATACATATATATATATATATATATATATATATATATATATATATATATATATATATATATATATATATATATATATATATATATATATATATATATATATATATGTAGCCGGATCGAGTCTGCGTTGTGTATTGCTGGTGTTGCTTTGAAGACAAGGGGACTCGGTGGTTGCCTTTAGCCGAAACATGTGGCGTATTTATTGCTGTATGAAATACACAGGAAATAATGCAGCAGCATTAACACACAAGTCTGCAGCACACCAGTCTCCTCACGGCATGTCTCAACAGCAAGTGAGCTTAAATGACCAGAAATGCTATATAAAACATTCACAAATGTCACAAAACCTATAAATCACAATTACTAATATACTGAAAATTAATACACCACAGTCAAATATTTTATACAATAGGAAAATAAACAATAAATTAAAACAGTACAGAAAAATTGAATAAAGTTTTGGGAGCAACAGAAACATACCTGTATGAAATACACAGGAAATAATGCAGCAGCATTAACACACGAGTCTGCAGCACACCAGTCTAAAATGGAGGGAAAACTTCAATGAAGTGCCGCAGCCACTGTGTGTGAGTGAGAAGTGCTACCTAACAGTACACTAGCAAAACGTTTGCTAAAACACTCAAACTCTGAGCAAAACAAGTGTACATGAACATGTCAGCAACATTAGCAGCACAAGAGTAACTTATAACCTTGTTTCACAGTTACATTCTCTTTAAAACACGAGAGCAGAAAAAAAAACACTCACCTCCTCACGGCATGTCTCAACAGCAAGCGAGGAAGATAACGTCACTACCGGAAGAAGGTAGGATTTCAAAATAAAATGACAAATGCTCCCAAAACGAACTATTTGCTGAAAAAATAACTAAATAAAAGTGACAATGAATACAATAGAGCAATTAAATAAAACGTGAGGGAATTTTGGTGGAATGCATAACATATATATTATATACCTGCTACATTCACCCCTCCTGAATTACACCAAAATCCTGAGCAGCTAACTGGACATGACCAGTAACACTGGGCCAAACGCACGGGTTTACATTAAGATCTAATCTTCACATTCAGCTTGAGAGCTACCTGACAAACAGGTTTAGAGAAATCAAAGGGTTGCGCAAGCCCTAGTCCCTCCCAGAATCGCCTGGTGCCGTGTACACCAAACTACCCGGCCCACTTTACTCTTAAACCACACCTGCAAGGATACACACTAAGTACCATCTTACAGCGGCAAAGTGCAAAACAAAATAAAAACAACAATACAATAGACACAATATCCCAGGACAAAAATGAAAAACACAAGACAACCCTTTAGAACAGAATAGGTCAAGAAGACACTTTGATTACCAACCAAATGAGTTTAAGAACCCCCCATGATAATCGGCGTCTGAGCCATTGTCTCTACTAGGCGTCTGACCCTCTTAACAACCCTGCCAGCACATGTTCTAAACACACCGCCTTCTTGTGTGGATGCCTGGCTTACTCGACCCCGTACCCCAACTGGTAACATTGTGTCAGGGATAACAGTTGGGACATGGCCTGTGGCAACCCCCGGCACTGTGTCTGCTTTGTCAACTGCTGGCACTGTGACTGGTTGAAATGACTGGATACTGCTTGCATCAATCACTGATACTGTATCTGGTGCCACAGACCGGTCTATCTCTTTATCAGAAGAGTCTTGCTCCATATCAGACTGGGCTGCATCCATAGACACTCCATCGCAGGGTTGGTGACTGGCGGATTCTTCAGCCCCGCTCAATACCCATGCACTCGTCTTATCCTCCAAACTCTCCTCCTCCAAAGAGTCGATGAGATCCTCCATTTGACACTCATCCTCTGAATCATCAAGACTGTCCTCAGTTCCTGACATGTCTCCATCAGCAGACTCTATGGACAGGAAGCTGATGTCCAGGATAAGGTTGCGATGTACCACTTTCGTTTTTCCTTTGTCATCTTCCAACTTGTAGACATGAGTCTGCGGGTTGCTGTCCATGACAGTATAGACTGTTGGTTCCCACTTGTCTGCAAGTTTCTTCTTTCCCTTCTCGCCTTTGTTGGCGAGGAGTACTCGGTCTCCCACATTCAGGTAAGTCCCCTTGACCTTCCGATTGTAACATCTGGCTTGCTTGTCTTGTTCTTTGATAGCATGCCTTTGAGCGATGCCAGCTGCTTCATGGAGGTAAGACATAAGAGATGTTACATAGCTGTCATAGTCAACGACCACCGGGTCATGTAAGACCCGTTTGAACATCACGTCAACAGGGAGCCTCGGAACCCGCCCAAACATGAGATGAAAAGGCGCGTATCCAGTTGTTTCATGCACCGTTGCATTATATGCAAATGTCAGGGTCTAGATTTGCTGGGGCCACTTGGCCTTCTCTTTCAGCGACAACGAACGCAGCATATTCCCAAGAGTCCTGTTAAATCTCTCAGTCCCTCCGTTCCCCATGGGGTGGTAGGCTGTAGTGTGCGACTTGGAGACTCCTGATAGTTTAAGCAGCTCCGCAATAAGCTCACTCTCAAAGTTGGCACCTTGATCTGTGTGGATGCGCCTTGGAAACCTGTATACACAGAAGACGTTATCCCATAACTTTTTGGCAACCTGCTTCGCCTGTTGGTTTGCACAGGGAAAGGCATGGGCCAACTTTGTGAAGTGATCCGTCAGGACAAGAACGTCCACTGAACGCTGCTTGCTATCCTCTGCACTCCAGAAATCCAAGCACACTAGTTCCATTGGAGCCGAGGTCCTGATACTCTCTAGTGGAGCTATGGCCGAAGGATCTGGTGTCTTGGCCAAGATGCACCTCTGACAACACTTGACGTAATCTTTAATTTGATTCTCCATTCTGGGCCAAAATAAGCGTTGTCTTGCCAAGTGAATTGTTCTTGCCTGCTCTTGATGTCCGGCCAACTCATGCACACCGCACAAGGCCTTTTCTATCAGGCTCTTGGGCAACAGAAACTGATGTCTCTTCTGTTTGCTCATGGAATCTTTGGCGACTCTGTAGAGCACCCCATCAATAACTTTAAGCCTCTCCCACTGTCTGATAAGGACTAGAGCACTCGTGTCCAGACCGTCCTTCTCTCGCCTTGAGGGCCTCCTCTGCCGATTGATAAATGGCATGATTCTAGAGATGCCTGGGTCAAGCTCTTGACTTTTCCGGAGCTCTTCCACGGAAAAGACAGGTAGCAGGTCGTGTCCCGGTAAAACAAGGTTCTGAATGGACTGAACCAGTTCTGTCGCTCTGGACTCTGTAGCTGCACCCCAGTGGTTGTGAGAATCAAGAACAGCCTTCACAATGTCGCCATCCAGAGATGGGGGACAACGGGATTGAGTTGCACCTCGTTTTGTCCTCTTCATCTGGTGACACTGGACTTTTAAACGGAAGACATCCTGAACTCCATGTTCTCCAAATCCATCAGATTCGGCAAGCAGGTTGCTGTAGGACTCTGAGACAAGTCTATTCCCAATGGTCTTAGCAAATGGGTCCCTGCTGAGAGCGTCAGCCACTTTATTCTTGGTTCCTGCAATGTGCTTCAGACTGAATGTGTATGGAGCAAGCTTGGCAACCCATCGCTGTTCGCAGGCGTCGAGTTTGGGCTTAGTCATTATGTATGTGAGTGGATTGTTGTCGGTCCATACTGTGAAGGAATTACCCTTTAGCCAATGGCTGAATTTGTCACACACACTCCACTTCAGCGCCAAAAACTCGAGCCGATGAGCTGGATAATTTTTCTGAGAACTGCTTAGGGTCTTGCTTGCAAACGCTATGGGCCGCGCTTTACTTTCACCAGCCGGTACTTGTGACAATACTGCACCAAGCCCGTCCAAGGAAGCATCAGTCGACAGAATCATGGGACGTGAGAAGTCAGGATGTGCAAGGACCACACAGTCCAGCAAACTCTCTTTAAGACTGACAAAGGCGACGTCACACTCTGGAGTCCAGTCATCAGGTCTGAGTTTCCTGAATGTTCCTGCCTTCCCATTTACTTTTTTCTTTCCTCTTCTCTTTTGACCAGCAGTTAGAGCAAAGAGTGGCTTGGCAATGGAAGAGCAGTTGGGGATGAAATGCTGGTAGAAAAACACCATGCCCAAAAAGGATTTGATCCTTCGCACTGAAGGTGTACATCCATCATCTTCCATGAGATCAGACCTTGACCTACCGGATATGACTTCCACCTTCGCAGGGTCCACGGCCACTCCACTTCCATCTACGATGTGACCCAGAAACTTGACGGATGATCGCAACAGGTGACATTTTTTGGGACTTAACTTCAGGTTGTGGTCTCGCAGGCGCTGGAATACGACCTCCAGTCTCTGTAGGGCCTCCTCTTCAGTCGCTGCAAATACGAGCAAGTGATCTAAATAACATAACAGGCTACTGAAATTCAGATCCCCAAATATACACAGCATCATGCGCATGAAAGAGGCCGGACTATTGCACAGTCCTTGCGGCATCCTGTTATACTCATGCAGGCCTAGCGGTGTTGTAAAGGCGGTGTATTTTTTGTCCTCTTCAGCCATGGGGATGTTGTAGAAGCCGGATGTCAAGTCCATGGTACTGAAGTAGGTATTACCTCCCAAGGAAGCCAAGCAATCTGACTGGTGTGGAAGGGGATGGGCGTCCTTGAGTGTTCTCGCATTCAGCCAGCGGAAATCGGTGCAGATCCTCAAGTTTCCATCCTTTTTCCATACCATCACTAACGGTGAGGCATAGTCACTAACAGACTTCCGAATTATCCCTTGCTCCTCCATTTCTGTCAAGACTTGACGTAGCTTGTGGTAGTGAGCAGGGGGTACTCTCCGGTAAGGAAGGCGGAATGGCCGGTCATCGGTAAGTCGAATGCGGTGGACAAAGCCCTTCGCTTCACCACAGTCCATTTCGTGCTTGGAGAAGACATCGTTGTAACACTCGAGCAGCCGCACTAACTTTTCCTTTCCTGCGTAGCTAGTCTGACAGTGCTCTATGTCAAGGTTGCCAAGGCCAACATCTCGTAGTCTCTGTTTGAGATCTGAAGGACTGATTGGTGTGTGGTGTTTGCCTGGTACAGTTTTGTCAATTTGACAAGACCCTTGGAGGAGTTCAAAATCTTCCACAGCTAAGCAAGGGGACACATCTGCAAGCTTACAGTTCCTCTTCAGTGTAACTGGTCTATCAGACAGGTTGGTGACCTTCATGGGGACCCACCTATCCCCCCACAGAGGTGTCACAACACGGCCAATCATGATGTTACGTGGCATGGACCTGGATGAGGTCGGCTCAACCAACACAGTGCTTCCTGGTGACATGGCCGTGTCGTTAGGCAACTTGCCCCAAACGAGGTGTTCTTGCATCGCTAAAAGAGTTACTGACTGCTTGAGCTTGACTGTGCCAATCTTGTCTGGTAGCTCCTTACCCCTCCAACGAGATGTATTTGCCATGAGGTCCAAGAACTGTTCACACTCTGGGGATGACAAAGGACTGCAAACAGAGATAAGCCGCCAGTAATCATCACTGTTCTTCAACTGGTGCATGAGAAACTTGATCACATTTGTGCCGATGATGAGATCATCTCGCTGGCCTGGCACCACCAGAACTGGAACGATACAGCTAATCCCATACACCTTCAGTTCAACCTCATACATACACTTCGGTTTAGTGAGTTTTCCTCCACACCCAATTAAAACCACTGCCTGTGTCATCAGTTTTGGTCCTAACAAGACTTTTTCACTCAGCATCTTTCCTTCTGCTTCTTCACAGAAAGTACAGGCCATGGAACCTGAATCAAGCATTCCTTGCATCTGGAACATATTATTCACATTGACTGGAGTATAGAATAGTTCATCATATGGCTCAACTCTTTGCATGTTCTGTGCTATTATCTTCACATCAGCCGGTGCTGCACTGCACACTTTCAAATAACACTGTTCAAATTCACTGTCACTTTTGAGGGATTGATTGTCCTCACCCACACGTCCCCTCTCCCAATGCGGGTCAGTTAGTTTAAACCCTGCTGCTCTTCAGGTGGATGTGCAGCTTGATCCTCCCATCCGGGAGTGTAGCTTGGACATTCTCTCTTTATATGGCCAGGCTTAAAGCAAGACAAACACAAGTAGTCCCGCTTGCAGTGCACTAAAGTGGTGTGTTCCACAGACTTGCACACCTTGCAGGTTTTTCTCTGTGACTGGTCAAACGGGCGCTATCTATACATCAGCTGATTTTTCAGAGCCAGCGCCTGGCTGTTCTGGGCGAGTGTGCGGTCAAGCAGACCAATCAGAGTCTTTAGACAATTATCATCAACCTGAGGAGTAAACTTGTCACTCACTTCGGCCTGGACAGGAGGCAACTCTGGGTAGCTATTTGTAGACACTTCCTCAGACACAGGTGTTTGAATATGAGCAGTCACATGTCTTGCTGGTGCAAGACAGTTTGTTTTGGTGTTTAGCTGTTCTCTCATGTCGATCTGATAACGGTCAACGTGCTCCTGTATTTCACCAGCAGTCCA
Organism: Entelurus aequoreus; assembly: GCF_033978785.1. Lineage (NCBI taxonomy): Eukaryota > Metazoa > Chordata > Actinopteri > Syngnathiformes > Syngnathidae > Entelurus > Entelurus aequoreus. Next base: position 33,383,914 of record NC_084735.1, read on the forward strand.
TTTCTCTGGTGCTTTGAACCGCAGCACTGCAGCAAGGGAGGGATCGGGACAATATTTGACAAACATCATTGTTACCTCTCGACGAGGATCATCAATATGCCGCCCCTGCCTGCTCAAGCCCTCCTCGGCTGCATCAACAGCTTTGTTAAGGCGGATCCAGTATTCGACTGGGTTCTCTCCTGTTACAGGCACAGTGCTATAAAAGTCTGCAAGAGGCATACTAGAACATGACACACCACTAAAATGCTGTTTCAGTAAGTCAGTAATAATTTTTGGGTTCTCATGAGGAATCAGTGATGGATTGCTACGGAGTGTTATCTTTACAATGTCTCTAGCTTTCCCCATTAATCTAGACAACATCTCCTGATGCTGCTCTTCTAGACGTATGTTCCTTTTTCTCAAGTATGTGTCCATGAGCTCTTCCCATTCATGTACCGAGAGCTTGTCGGACCCATCCCCTCTGTACACAGGAGGCTCCCTCACATCGGACTGCACGACTAATTTCACACCAGTCAGGTTAAGCGTGGAGTCAACCATTGACTGGCCTGCACCTGAGTTCTGAACTCGTGCCTGATCACCTTCAATTGTCTGACACTCTTCCTTTAACTGAGCTGATATGGACTGTCCTACTTGCTGGGCGATGTGTGTGATGAGGTCACTCAAAGCTGGGTCACTCCTGTCTGGGATGGTTGAAAGACAAAAAGTCGGTCTGTGGGTAAGGGGTGTGTGAACAGGTAGACAGGTGGGAGTGAAAGCTGGGGAAGCTACTTTGCCTGGGACATTAACTGAATGGGTGGAGCTGAGCGCTGGTGATCCCACAACACCTGGACTTGTGACTGGAGAATTAGACAGCTGCGCCCCCCTCCCAAAACCAGCAACGGGAGAGTTAAACATATGTGCCCCCCTCCCAAAACCAGAAATTGGAGTGTTAAACAGCTGTGCCCCCTACCAAAACCAGAATCAACAGTTCGAACAGCTGTACCATTTACAACATTGGATTCCATCTTTCAAAATAGTTTGGTTGATGTCAACAAAAATTTAAAAAATATATAACTATTGATTTACATTAACAAATGGAAAGTGCTTTTTTTTATTTTTATCGTTCACTTGACACTTCACTTTTTTTTCTTTTTTTTCAATGCCTTTTTAACTTTCCATGAAGAAAAAAAAAAAAACAAATCCCCTTTTTACTGGGACAAAGTCACTTCAATGTAACCTTCTTAAAGAAACCTTCATTTGTTGTTGTTCTGACGTTCAACAACCTCCGGTGACCAAACTGGTGTTGGTCCACGATGTCATCCGGGTCACGGCACCAATGTAGCCGGATAGAGTCTGCGTTGTTTATTGTTGGTGTTGCTTTGAAGACAAGGGGACTCGGTGGTTGCCTTTAGCCGAAACAGGTGGCGTATTTATTGCTGTATGAAATACACAGGAAATAATGCAGCAGCATTAACACACGAGTCTGCAGCACACCAGTCTAAAATGGAGGGAAAACTTCAATGAAGTGCCGCAGCCACTGTGTGTGAGTGAGAAGTGCTACCTAACAGTACACTAGCAAAACGTTTGCTAAAACACTCAAACTCTGAGCAAAACAAGTGTACATGAACATGTCAGCAACATCAGCAGCACAAGAGTAACTTATAACCTTGTTTCACAGTTACATTCTCTTTAAAACACGAGAGCAGAAAAAAAACACTCACCTCCTCATGGCATGTCTCAACAGCAAGCGAGGAAGACAACGTCACTACCGGAAGAAGGTAGGATTTCAAAATAAAATGACAAATGCTCCCAAAACGAACTATTTGCTGAAAAAATTACTAAATAAAAGTGACAATGAATACAATAGAGCAATTAAATAAAACGTGAGGGAATTTTGGTGGAATGCATAACATATATATTATATACCTGCTACATATATATATATATCTGTATCATGAATCAATTTAAGTGGACCCCGACTTAAACAAGTTGAAAAACTTATTCGGGTGTTACCATTTAGTGGTCAATTGTACGGAATATGTACTTCACTGTGCAACCTACTAATAAAAGTCTCAATCAATCAATCAATATATATATATATATATATATATATATATATATATATATATATATACACATATACAGTATATGTATGTATATATATATATATATATATATATATATATATATATATATATATATATATATATATATATATATATATATATGTGTGTGTGTGTGTGTGTGTGTGTGTGTGTGTGTGTGTGTGTGTATGTATATACTGTATATGTGTATCTATACATTACCTCTGTTTTCAATTATATATTTTAGTCTGTCCTTTGTCTGTACTTCTCTGCTTTTTGTGTTTACTTGTTTGTGGTGTACAGCCCTTTGATTTTAAACGGTGGTTGTTTTTAAAGGCCTTTATAAATAAAGTTGGTATGGTATGTTATGTTATATAGTATACACATTTGACACATACTTTAGTTTATCTTAATACTTTTCACAATATGTCCTATTGTACATTTATTTATATGTGTTAAAAAAAACAGTTGAATGCTTTAACTCAGAAATCTGGTTAGATAATGAAAATTATAATCAGAAAATGATGAACAATTGACTCATGTATCTATAAAATCAAAAGTGTTTCTCTATTCTTGGTAATGAGTAGGGCTGCAGCTATCGATTATTTTAGAAACTGAGTAATCTATCAATTATGTTTTCCAATTAATCAAGTAATCTGATTGAAAATACATGTGTAGCCTCAATGTGTATTTTAGTGAAAATAGTTCAAATGAACAAAAACGTTCTGCTTGCGATAACTGTAATTGTTTTTTTTCTAATAAATGTACAACAACATTTAAATCATATTTCAAACATGTGTGTATTAATATTTTTTTATTTTTGAACTCACCGCTGTTTGTCGCCACACAGATCACGGCAGCCACACACCACCATTTTCATGTGCGCTCAATTGCAGAACTCTTGAAAAAAGTATGGCCCAGGCACTTCATGCGGTTCGGATTTTATCAATTTTCTTGGATTAAACAATTAATCAAATCAACAAAATATAAATCAAAGCTTTTTTCGTAATCAAATTAATCGATTAATCGTTGTAGCCCTAGTCAGTATATTTCTTCTGCAAAAGTGTAAGAAATATTTTGCCAAGTCAAAAATTCACACAATAAAATTGTATTGAATTAATTTATTTAAAAAAACATACCTTAAACATAACATTTTGTTAATAAATCATCGTTAGGCTATAATGCATTGACTGGCTCAAATTACGTTACCATGTTCCTCATATAAGACACATGCAGGTTTGGAGTCACTAAAAGCCCACACAAACAGGGCAACTTTATTATACAAAGTAGACAAAACTAAAATTATTCCTTGCCTCAATACATACATTTCTTGTTTGACCTAATTCTACTTAAAGTGTGAATTGCTTTAACCCACACGGCAAATTTGCAAATAAAAGTAATCGTTAAGTTGATTACAATGAGTTAAATTAATGTGTCCTGACCCACCTATCGCTCGTATGGCCGTGTAACTTTCACCAATAGGGCTTTTCCTCAAAGAGACAAATGTGCTGTCATGAGATGTGCTGCAAAATCTCTCACACTCTACAGACTCAATTCACCCCCGATGAGGATCCTGCACGGTGTCAGAGATCACTACTGTCATCCGCACACACTGTGTGAAGTATAGTAAACCTTATGGAGGTATTAGCCTCAAAATTTTTCAGTTTTTTTTCCCTTTCTTCAATTAGGGGTGTATTTTTTGCTCTCCCCGGGAAATGGCCATTCAGGTGCCCTGTTGAAGTGTCCCGTGAGGAAGATCCCCACTGTGCCGATGATGAAGAGGAGAATGGCCGCCCAGAAACACACCTTGTCAATCATCTTCCCGATCAGTACCCAGCTTTCAATTTCCTTCATAAGGTAAGATGAATGTGAGACAGATGTGTGGGATAATGCAGACATGTGTGCAAATAATGCTCACAGATCCAGTGTTGTTTTGTTGTCTTGTAGTCTCCGCAATGAAGTTGCAGGCATCCACACATTGCTTTATCTCTGGTGCAGCTTGGGCTAAACTCTTGTACAAATTGGCTGTAGTGTTAGCATCAACGCCATCCACTAAAGAGAACACCGACATTTAAGGACAGCCTGTAGTGTGTGAGCTTGGAATATACACGGATGTCTCACCGTTGGGTTGCATCAGGCTATGCTTCTCCTTTTGCTTGTCAAACATCATTTCGCTGCGGGGCTGTTTGAGCACGTACTCCTCTGCTCTCTGCATGAGGCCGAAGGAGTCTCGCCTCCGATCTCTCATGCCGTTCACTTCTGACGTCACCTCGTTGTCGTCCACCAATGGGGACATGCCGAGGAAGCGGGGTACCAATTCTAAAAACAGCTGAAGGGGAGGTAGGGGAGTGAAATTGACAACATTAAAGTGACACCAAGAGGTAGGGGCGCACGCAATTCTGGGCCCCCATATACAAGACTCCGAAAGGGCCCCCCATCCCACCCTAAAACCAATATCACCGTCACGCACACACATATTTGGTATGTTCACATGCACTAAATAACTAATTATTGCATGGAAGCTTTTGAAAACACACCATTTTTTAAAGATGGGAATAACATACCTGGAATATGTCCAGATCAGCCGTTCTCAAATTTTTTTCAACAAGTACCACCTCAGAAAACACTTGGCTCTCCGAGTACCAACAGAATGACCAACATTAAAATACAGTAGCGTAGTAAGCCTGACTAGTCATTAAAAATAAGACACAGGTTTATTGACTGTAACATTACACACAGTTTGAACAGTAACACTGTGTTTGAAGGAAGGAAAATAAAACACTAATCTCTTAATTAAGTGATTATTTGGAGCACCCCTAGAGGTAGCTGTACCACAGTTTGAGAGTCACTGATCTAGATAAACCCATAAATAATTAGTTTTTGTTTAGAAATTTTTTTTTCTATTTATTTATTTTTATTTTTTTTCATAAATAAAAAAGCCAACACATTTATAAAAAGTGGCCAAAATATGAATAATCATATAAACTTTGATTATTCAGTTAAAATGATCACAAATATGTCAGGTTTTTCTTTACTTCAGTGTAAAGTAGAGATTAGCTGATACATGTAGGATTATACAAATCAAAGCAACACATCATTATCATTTGACTATTTTAAAATCAGTGAATCTCATGGGAGTCTCCCCTTGTCTTTAAAAACAAGTTAGGCTTTTGTTCCCAACTTTAATCGAGCCTGTGAACGCACCACATTAATGGGCACGGAGATGCAAAAGTGAAACCTGTACATAACTTTCTCATATGTTGCCACAAACAGGTTTATTATATGTTTGTGTACCTTTCTTCTATTGCCTTTCTTTGTTCTAAAATGTTGGCGCTGCGTGTGAATGCTTAAAAGGTGTGCTTCGATGATGTTATGACGTCTGTATTGAGCAAAGTGTTTGCAAATCGACAACAATCAATGGATGACAAACAACGCTGACAGGAATTATGTAAAAAAAAAAAGTACTTCGTAGCAACTGTGCTTAATCGCGATTAATCCAAATTCCAAAGTGTGATTAATATAATTTCAAAAAATAATCATCGTATATTTGAGGAATAAAACGATAAACGATACCCAAAACATTGTATCTACTTAATAATGCAGTTTTACCTGAAATAAAAGTTGCTACTGGCACAACAGCGATGCACATGAGACAATGCACAATATCAGGCATAGTGCAGGATGTATCCTGTAATGGTTGCTGCTAGCCATGTATTGAAAGGATCAAACTATTGTACCTCATATGATTTAAATAATTTATTTATTGATCCTAAATTGCACCAAAAAAGTGAAATTATCCTACAAATATCGTATCATAATGCAGTGCATGATAGGGTTTGTAGTATCATGGGTGTTTTATACTTAGAAGGCCAGTTTAGGCTTTAAAACGTGTTTTGAGGTTCAGATATTTAAGTGCATCACACACAGTTTGCATTAGAGTGTATGTCCCTGGGTGAGGCATAGATTCACTTACATGCTTGATGTTATGGGACATGGTGTGAGTGTTGGGGCTGCGCAGGGAGAAGTTCAACACCACAATCTGATTGGTAGCAATGAGAGTGGTAACGCACATAACAAAGATGATGTACCTGAGGAGGACATTAGAAACGATCACAAAAAGAAACAGGCAGCAATGCTTAGAACGCAATGCTGCACTCAAAAGGTCACCAAGTTAAAGCCCGATGACTGTGACAAAAATGCTGACTCACTTGCCGAGGAGCGGGACAGAGAGCGATGTCTCCGGGACCTTCTGGGCAATAAGAAAGAGGAAGACAGTCTGAGCCAGCAAGACGGAGATGGACACCGTCAACTTTTGACCGCCGGCTGTGAAGTGGACAAGAGACACATATTGTACAGTATTAAACAAAAAGACAATCTAAAAAGAAAGTTTTAAAGAATGACTAGTGAAGACAGGACACACAAATATAACCACTGTGGAGACACAAAACAGCCATGTGCATTAAATGCAAAAAAAAAAAAGATTGATTTTATTTAAAACAATAACATTACAGTCGTCCCTCATCACATCATGCTTTCAAAGTTTGCTGATTCACTCTATTGAAGATAGAAGATAGCATAAAAATGGCTAAATAAACCAAAAATATCAATACTACAGAAGTATTGGCCATGAGAGTAGACCAAACTAACCAGAGCGCAATGTTTAGTATTGTGGCCACTGATTGGCTCAGCCTCAGACAGCATTACTATATTGAGAGTATAATCATGACTAAAGTATGTTATTTCATGTGTAGAGGTATAAATAAAAATTTATTTATAAGGTCATAAACAGTTTTCTATTCTCCAGCAATGAAAATATGTGATTTCCATCCATCCATCCATTTTCTTTTGCTTGTCCCTTTCGGGGTCACGGGGGGTGCTGGAGCTTAGCTCAGCTGCAGTTGGGCGGAAGGCGGTGTACACTCTTGACAAGTCGCCATGTGATTTATAAAGAATACTTCCTGCTTCGCACTAATTCATCTACCGCGGTCAGGCCCGGAACCAATCAACAGCGATAAACGAGGTGATCACTGTATTACAAAAATATATTGAACAATATACTGGATAATACAAACATTATTGTGTGTATAGTTTATTCTATAAAACAACATAATACTGTACAGCAGGGGTCTCAAACTCAATTGACCTGGGGGCCGCCAGAGGTAAAGTCGGGGTAAGGCTGGGGGGCACAAAGTATTCACTTCTGAACCTCATGTCTAAATGTGTTAACTACTTCTACCAGCTGTTATGGTGACCTAGAGCTATGCTAGGCCTTAAGTGATTTTAATCTAAAATGTAATGCGTGTGTTTGTTTCGCTATAATTTTTGTGTTTGGACCGTTCTTTAGGGTGGGATTCAAGATTTCTATAATATATTTAACTACCGGTATTAGCTTCCCAGGGTGTGCAGGCCGCAATTACACTTAACCAGGGGTTTCAAACTCCATTGAGGGCCACGTCACAGTTATGTAACCGTGAATAATATATTAATATAAACGTATAAGGATTTGTTTAATGATATTGTTACACAATTGCCCATGCATTTGATTAATATATATATATTTGACATAAGCTGTAGAAAAAAATCTGTACATTTTGCGATAAACAGCTCAGTCACCAGAGTTTTATTGTAACATTTACAGTGTTTTTTCACGGCCTATCAATCTATAAATGGTAAATTGCCTCACTGTTTTTTTTTGTTTTGTTTTTTTTACCTTAAAATCTATGGTTGTTTTTACGCAATACCACTGTTTTTTACAGTTAAATTCTATATTCTTACAGTTTTTGCCATCCATCCATCTTCTTCCGCTTATCCGAGGTCGGGTTGCGAGGGCAGCAGCCTAAGCAGGGAAGCCCAGACTTCCCTCTCCCCAGCCACTTCGTCCAGCTCTTCCCGGGGGATCCCGAGGCGTTCCCAGGCCAGCCGGGAGACATAGTCTTCCCAATGTGTCCTGGGTCTTCCCCATGGCCTCCTACCGGTCGGACGTGCCCTAAACACCTCCCTAGGTAGGCGTTCGGGTGGCATCCTGACCAGATGCCCTAACCACCTCATCTGGCTCCTCTCGATGTGGAGGAGCAGTGGCTTCACTTTGAGCTCCCCCCGGATGGCAGAGCTTCTCACCCTATCTCTAAGGGAGAGCCCCGTCACCCGGCGGAGGAAACTCATTTCGGCCGCTTGTACCCGTGATCTTGTCCTTTCGGTCATAACCCAAAGCTCATGACCATAGGTGAGGATGGGAACATAGATCGACTGATAAATTGAGAGCTTTGCCTTCCGGCTCAGCTCCTTCTTCACCACAACGGATCGATACAGCGTCCGCATTACTGAAGACGCCGCACCGATCCGCCTGTTGATCTCACAATCCACTCTTCCCTCACTCGTGAACAAGACTCCGAGGTACTTGAACTCCTCCACTTGGGGCAGGGTTTCCTCCGCAACCCGGAGATGGCACTCCACCCTTTTCCGGGCGAGAACCATGGACTCGGACTTGGAGGTGCTGATTCTCATCCCAGTCGCTTCACACTCAGCTGCGAACCGATCCAATGAGAGCTGAAGATCCTGTCCAGATGAAGCCATCAGGACGACCTCATCTGCAAAAAGCAGAGACCTAATCCTGTAGCCACCAAACCAGATCCCCTCAACGTCTTGACTGCGCCTAGAAATTCTGTCCATAAAAGTTATGAACAGAATCGGTGACAAAGGGCAGCCTTAGCGGAGTCCAACCCTCACTGGAAACGTGTCCGACTTACTGCCGGCAATGCGGACCAAGCTCTGACACTGATCATACAGGGAGCGGACCGCCACAATCAGACAGTCCGATACCCCATACTCTCTAAGCACTCCCCACAGGACTTCCCGTGGGACACGGTCGAATGCCTTCTCCAAGTCCACAAAGCACATGTAGACTGGTTGGGCAAACTCCCATGCACCCTCAAGGACCCTGCTGAGAGTATAGAGCTGGTCCACAGTTCCATGACCAGGACGAAAACCACACTGTTCCTCCTGAATCCGAGGTTTGACTATACGGCGTAGCCTCCTCTCCAGTACACCCGAATAGACCTTACTGGGAAGGCTGAGGAGTGTGATCCCACGATAGTTAAAACACACCCTCCGGTTCCCCTTCTTAAAGAGAGGAACCACAACCCCGGTCTGCCAGTCCAGAGGTACCGCCCCCGATGTCCACGCGATGCTGCAGAGTCTTGTCAACCAAGACAGCCCCACAGCATCCAGAGCCTTAAGGAACTCCGGGCGGATCTCATCTACCCCTGGGGCCCTGCCACAGAGGAGCTTTTTAACTACCTCAGCAACCTCAGCCCCAGAAATAAGCGAGCCCACCACAGATTCGCCAGGCACTGCTTCCTCATAGGAAGACGTGTTGGTGGGATTGAGGAGGTCTTCGAAGTATTCCTTCCACAGATCCACAACATACGCAGTTGTGGATCGAGTTTTTGCCTCCGCGACCGCTGAAACCGCACACCGCTTGGCCTGTCGGTACCTGTCCGCTGCCTCAGGAGTCCTATGTGCCAAAAGAACCCGATAGGACTCCTTCTTCAGCTTGACGGCATCCAACGGGTTCTAGGATTACCGACAGTTTTTGCCGTCAATTCTATTTAAATTTTTACAGTATAGAATTGATGGATAATTTGTTTGACATCATAAGTCAAGCAAGTATTTTTAGTATTTTTTTTTTACGAAAAAAATTTGGAATGTATGATAGTATAATTTTGTTGCATCATTAGATAATATATTAATTTAAAATAGTTAACTATATATATATATATATATATATATATATATATATATATATATATATATATATATATATATATATATATATATATATATAAAACACAATTACATGTTATGTAGACCACAAGAAAGTGTTTATTTTAATTATTTATTTTTTCTGTCAAAGTGGAGATAGATATTAAAGTACTTTATAGAGGCTTATTTAGTCGAGGCTTTCACGGGCCATACAAAATGATGTGTCAGGCCACATCTGGCGCCGGGCCTTGAGTTTGACACCCTTGCACTAAACTATGCAGTTAAGTCGAGGGCCATGAAATATGGGCCTGCGGGTTGCAAATGGCTAGTTTGAGACCCCCGCTGTACAGTAATACAGTGCAATCGATTTAAATGACTCCATTTAAATCCTGGTTCCGATGTTTAATACATTGTTTAATTGGATAGTTGTTTTCATGTTTTAACAATGAGACAAAATAATAAGGGCTTTAAACTCTTAACAGCCTTGTAAATTGCCCCATTCCAAAGGTTATAACGAGACGTGGAGAACAAATAATGGCCTCGCTGACCTTGAGCTGGTAAGAAGTATGCTAATACGACCAGTGAAGATATGAGGGAGCATGGCAGGATGATGTTGATGACGTAGAAGAGGGGCTTCCTCTGGATGACCAGGTTGAAAATGATCTCCTGATACTCCAGGTCATCCGGGGAATATCGCGCGTTGATCATTTTCCTGGCTGGACGATGGACGATGGCCCACTCGCCATTCTCTAGGAGGTGAAAACTATAGTAAGCAAACAGAGAACATGGTGGCTACATACAGCTGCATGTTACACAACACTCAACATGGCATTGAATGTCATGGTCTGAGTTCTGGTTGAACCCTTGAATTATGTTAAATCATCATTTTTATGCTGGCAAAGAGAAACTACTAACACAGTAAAATGTTTGATAATTGATTTTACAGAGCATTACTGTAAATTGAAAAAACAGTAACAATTAATTTTTACTGTATAATTCTGGCAGTTTCTTTTACCGAACATTCAATGGTTGCTGTTATTACAGTACTTTACTGTCAATCTAAAAAAGGTACCACTGTTATTTTTATAGTAAAACTCTCTTTTCACAGTGCATTACTGTAAATTTGAAAAGCAGTACTACTGTTATTTTTCCTGTAAAATTCTAGGAAATGAGCTGCCAGTTTTTTTTACCGTTACATCAATGGTGTTGTTTCTACGGTGCATTACAGTAAATTAAAAAACGTCATCAATGCTATTTTTACAGTAAAATTCTGCCGATTGAGCTGCCATTTTTTATCGTTCTTTTCATTTTACTGTAAAATCTGAGGTTGTTTTTACAGTGCATACTGTAAATTGGAAAATTTTACCACAGTTATTTTTACTGTAAAATTCTGGAGACTGAGCTGCCTTTTTTTTTTTTTGCGTAAAAATAATGATTGTTGTTTCTACATTGCATTACTGTAAATTGAAAAACAGTATCTCTGTTATTTTTACAGTTAAACTCTGGCAAATTAAATACCAGAGTTTAATTGTGAAATCTATGGTTGTTTTTTTTTACAGTGCATTACTGTAAATTGAAAAACAATACCACAGTTATATTTACAGTAAAATTAAGCTGCCAGATTTGGGGTTGTTGTTTTTTTTTTTTACTGTAAAATCTATGGTTGTTGTTTTACAGTGTATTACTGTAAATTAAAAAACGGTACCACTATATTTTTTTTTACTGTAAAATTAAATTATACAAAACTAACTTTCTAGTCAACAATACTATTAGTTGTAAAAAGACAAAGAAAACTCTTGCCACCTGGTTGTAGGTTGAAGCTTGAATAAAGATGTTAATGCTCAAAGCTAAAGGTGGAAGATACTGGCAATTATGGTATCGATCCAATGCCAAGTAGATATAAGGATAGTATTGTCGATACAGATACTTTTGACTTGAACTGTCATCATCATAAAACACATTTCGAAAGTCTGAACGCATAATGAGAAGACAGGAAACAATTTTATGCAAATAAAAATGTTTCTATAAGTAAATATAACAATATAAAATATTGTAATAAAAATACAAGTAATTCCCTTATTGCGTTCTATACTACATACAATTGTTTAAGAAAATATTCACATTTGTGAAATAACAAAGCCACAATGTAACAAAAATTAAAATACAAATGTCAAAAAAGAATAACTTCTAATACACGAGATATTTCAGAAAAATAAAGTCAGTCGTAAGTAGAGCAGGAAGAGGGTGGGGGGGGGGGGGGGGAGATGTGTGCTGTTTGCACTGACACACTAGAAGAGAAGCTGCAGTTGCATAAACTCTAAGATGAAAAACTGCAACAAACTTATTGGTCTTGGAAGGAAGGAAGGATCTTCATTGTCATTGCACAAGTGCAACAAAACTTCATTTTCAGCACAAACCCGTTCAAGATTAGACAAACGTACTGGGTAACAGAACAGGAACGCTGATGGCTCGCCACTTACGGCGTTCCGTAAAAGGTGGAAAAAAGGTATAGGCGCGGGGGAAGGATGAGTAAAAAAAAGTCGATCTCAAATTGGGCTCTTATTGGGGGGGACTCATACATATTACGACATACAACTCGATACTTGCAACGATGGATATCGATCAGATACCAATATTCACCTTTGTATCAATTTGAAACTCTAAATATTTAGATCGATAATCCCACCCCATTGAAAGTCCTCTCTATGTAAGAAGCTCTGCATTAGAGTAATATAACTGTAGTTTCTTTATCGGACATTAGCAGGGTCTAAAGGCTGTAAAATGATATTTACCAGTAAAGGCCTCGGGGTCAATGTCCACCCATTCTATTGTTTCGCCTGTTTCTCCAACAGCCAATATGAGGTCCACTTCATTGGCACTGTAGGTCTGCGATCTTTGATATAAGAGAATTTAAAATCCCACATCATTTACAGTGTGTATTTGTGTATGAATTGGGGCTTACCTGAACGCTAGTGTGCAATTTTGATAATCAAAAGGGAAGTAGGTGATCTCTATGGCACATGTGCTGCGATAGATAGCTGGAGGAAGCCAATAGATCCCACCGTTGTTGTAGATCAAAACATTGGCATAGTAAGCCACATCAAACTTGCCATCAATGCTGCAAGGATGGAGGATTAAGACTTAAAGACCCTAATACCCAAAGTGTGGGCAGGAGAAACTGAACTTTTCACTCTTACTTGTTTTCAAGGACAATGTCAGGGAGCCAGACAGTTTTGCAGGGGACACGGATGATACCTATGCCATGGTGATCCGATGTATTCCAGGCCAGACGATAATCAATCCATTGCTGTAGATGATATTTAAAAAAAAAAAGCCAACTTGATCCAGTGGGGTGGTGAAAAGGTGCTTTGCCAAGGAATGCAGACAAAACTTACTATTTCAATCCAGACGTTGGTCATAAGAGTCTCTTCCTTTTCATTCTGTAGTACAAAGCGAAGAAAGTCAGAATAAATTACCTCCATTTGGAAATGATTATTTATCACGTACTGTACATTTACCAGAAGGTGCTAAGTGAGCTCTTAAGAATATTTTAAAGGGGCCCTTTTATGCAAAACCAACTTTTCTTACCTATTGGTACCTGTTCTTGTGTATTAGGGATCTGCATAAGTCCCGAAAATGTGAAATCAAAGATATTTATAAAACAATCTTGCCTTTCTTCATACTTCCTCCATACAAACCGTTTAGAATTTGCTATGTCTTGTGACATTTTCCGACCTCGGACATCAGCGGATTATCCATATATGGTATACATTTACCCAAAGTGCTTTGCCATTGTGGTCAATAAGCTCTTTTTTCGCTATCCTCTTGTGGGGCAGATTGGCTTGTACATGCACATGCATCTTCCACTGTTGCCATTTCTAACACAAAGTAGTTTAAACTTAATCTGTCAGTAGTCTCGCTATGGAAGCGCTAAAACTACAACAAAGATGGGAGAAGAAGCTGTCAAAGTGGAGCTATGCAAATGAGACTGCCCACAAAGCAGTGCATCCTGAGGAGATGGTCAGAAAGCAGTCTGTAAAACATAATCTATAAAATATTTTGACCAAAGAACCACAATTACATGTTATGTAGCCCTCAAGGAAATGTTTTGAATGTAGAAAACAAATAAATAATATGACCCCTTTAAATGTTCAATGGAGCCTCGTTGCAAAAGATGTGAGTGTGCTCTCACCAGAGAAATAAGGTTGGTGAGGGTCAGCTTGATCTGAACGTCCAATTTGTCCTCAGGATGGACCACAGGGCGGATGTTCTTGTTGTAGCCATTGAACATGTATTGGATAAGTTGCATCTCCTCATTACACTGAACTGCAAGCAGAAAAAAAGGACAGGGGATGAGTCCGAGTGATTGATTGATTGATTGAAACTTTTATTAGTAGATTGCACAGTACAGTACATATTCCGTACAATTGACCACTAAATGGTAACACCCGAATACGTTTTTCAACCTGTTTAAGTCGGGGTCCACGTTAATCAATTCATGGTAATTGTGCTAATGTGTTAGAGCACAGGTGTCAAACTCAAAGCCTGGGGACAAATCTGGCCCGCCTCATCATTTTAAATGATCAGCAAAAGCCTGGAAATAATGTGTCAGTAAAGTACAGCACGGTAGAACAGGGGTTAGTGCGTGTGCCTCACAATTCGAAAGTCGCCTCCTCATCGCAGGGCCAACACAGATAGACAGACAACATTCACACTCACATTCACACACTAGGGCCAATTTAGTGTTGCCAATCAACCTATCCCTTATGATTTCAAAGCCATTTAGTTATCCATCAACATATAAATGATAATAGATTGTATGGCTAAAAAAAAAAAACTGGCAGCTTAGTTTCCAGAATTTTACTGTAAAAAAACAGTGGTACTGTTTTTCAATTTTACAGTAATATGCCGGAAAAAACCTACAATATATTTTACGGTAAACATCTGGCGACTGAGTTTTTTACTGCAAAATCTGCAGGTTTTTTTTTACTCTGTACGGAAAAAATATATAATCATCAAATGCATAGAAGAAACGTCATGAGGTTTATATTCATATAATATTCACTGTTACAAACGTCCCTCTGAGGGCAGCCATAACTGTGATGTGGCCCTCATTGTTTGACACCTCTGTATTAAAGAATCTGCTTGGGATTTGAAGATTGATCGGCCATCGGCCTGTCCATGACTATTTTCGTGAAAAGTATGTAATTGGTGTCAATGCCTTTCAATGTCACTTTATTTATTTTGAATCCCCCATCTGACAAGCTAGCAGCCAATTGTGTATCTCCATTCAGTGTGGCCGATCCTCTAAGCAGTGTTGGGTTGGTTACTGAAAACCAGTAACTTGTTACAGTTACTAGTTACTTTATTTAAAAAGTAACTCAGTTACTAACTCAGTTACTTACACCAAAAAGTAATGCGTTACTGTGAAAAGTAACTATTTAGTTCCTTTTTTTTTTCTTCTTTGTTTTTTTAAAAGCTCCCATTAATGCCCTTTTAGCCTTCATTTCAGTACTGTTATTGTACTGGAGAATAATAAAATCTGTTGATCAACTTGACATGCATTTGCATCACGGAACTCTTCTAAGGAATGTGGTCTACATACAACACACAAAGACAAAGATATGTTTCAAAGGGCCAATTTATTTCAGGCCAGAACAAATTGACAAAACTATTTTAAATAGCTGCAACATAACATACATAAGTAACAAACAGCATAATAACAACATAGCTGTAAACCTGGCTTCACCTAAGGAAGGCACACGTGACATACACAAAGTCTAGCCAGGCAGATTTGAATTGTTGTTTTGGGCAGTAGACGGGATCTTTGATTCAAGACACAACTTACATTTAACTAAAATGTTCTTTTCTTTGTGCTCGACAAAAGCAAAGAAGTGAGAATATCTCATACTTGCCAACCCTCCCGAATTTCAGTGCCTCTCCCCGGTACAACCATTCTCCCGATTTCCAGCCGGACTTAAGGCACGCCCCCTCCAGGTCCGTGCGGACCTGAGTGAGGACAGCCTGTCGTCACGTCCGCTTGGCCAACCAAAAAGTAACCACAGAACACTAGTGTTCTGTGGTTACTTTTTGGTTGGCCAACGGTTTATGTTGTATTGCGCACCCCCCTCCCTTCCCCTCCCCACACCCACACCCACACCCAGACACACACACAGAGCGCGCCTCCGGCTTGTGACGCAAGAGATTCAGAAGGACGACACTGCAGTGCTGCAATAAAACACACTCAGATCTTCTGTTTCTAGCCGATACTACATAAAAAATAACCTAAAATAACGCAGTAACGCATCATATAGTAACGGTGACTGAGTTACTGTATATAAAAAATAACGCGTTAGATTACTAGTTACCGCCGAAACTAACGGCGTTACAGTAACGTGTTACTTTGTAACGCGTTAGTCCCAACACTGCCTCTAAGTAAAAAAACAACAACACCACTACCACTGTAATTAAACCTCATTTCTTAGCATCTTGAGTATCATTATTGAGTATTATTATCACTGGACACCGAGAGAAAGCCATGAGCAGGCATGCTTATAGCTAAGCTAGACATTAAGCTAGGTTGAAACAACACAAATAACTTTAAGACGTCTAGATGAAAATAATCAGGTAATAACAGGAAATTAACAAGTAAGTTAATAAGAGTCTAGAGAGAGGACAACATAAGAACAACTGTTGATGTGTCAGCATTGTCACAGTCAGTACACAACACGCAAGAGGAGGGCGGATTGATCCATAAATGATAAAGTATATGATCGATACTAGAGTGATTAGATAGCTTTTTTTTATTTTCTCAATTTTTTTAAATTCGTTGCTGTTAATGTTTACAAACTCAGGGAATAATTACCTGGAGACAGGAGGACTTTGAGGTCAAAAACCAAAATATTTAAATGAGTAGTAGTCTTTGCTTTTGTTTAGTTATTGTGAACTATTGACGTTGTTTTGACTAAACACTTGTATGTAATAAAAGAGAACAAGGGCATAGTTTAAATATTGTGTTGATTTTGTTAAATTGTCAATAGCACTGACCATAAATACATTAAAATATGTACAGTTACTACCTGTGATTGGTATTGTTTTCTATCGGCTGATCTCACTCAGGGATGATTGGTATCGCAATCGGCAGCTTAAAACCCAGATCGGAACATTCCTAGAATCTGCTGTTGTATAAAAAGTGAAGTGATAATTTCAGCATGTAAATGTTTTCAATACAATGCAACATTTACTTTTCATTTATTTTATAACAGTAATAAATGTCCTGAAAAGTTATGAGCACCAAACATTAAAAAAAACATCAGCCTTGGGTTTTGGTACTCTACTTTTGAGAGAAGAGGTGATCAAAAGTTTCGTCTTTTCATTAACTTTTTCTTAATGGGCATAGATCAAAATGTCCGACACTTCACACAGGACAGCTTTGTAAGGAAGAAAAGAGGCTTCACAACACATCTTGAAATAAAGCCTGGAGCTTTAGTCAGTTAGTTACAGAGGTGGGAGCTGTAAATTTGATCATTTAGTTTTTCTTCAATAATGTTAGCACTGTTGCTCACATAGTTATGGTAGTGTAGCAAAGGTTTGTGAAAATACAGGAACAATGATAATGCAACAATATTGGAGGTTAGGTGAGTGCTAATATATTTACCAAAACAGTAGCTTTTCTGTCCCATTTTGAAGATAGAACCAATATATCACACGACTCACATTTTTTTCTTTACTCATTATGTTTTATCAATAAAGAAATAATAAATGAATAAAAAAACATTATTTTTCTTATCTCAACATTGCCAAAACAACTGAATGAGTTGATGATGAAGACAAGGTGACTTTTTGGGATTAGGTAACTGGAAGAAAAGTTAAAGACCACAAAGTCAGTCACAAAAAAAATAAACTCACTGCTAAACTAAAATAAATAAGAAATAAGTCAGTTCTTCCTCTTATAATGCATTGTATATTAAATTCAACCAACCAAAAGCTAAACAAACAAAAACATTGTTGTAAATTACTGTAAAAGCAGCTGGCTCCAAATGTGTTTTGTACTATCTTAATGGTTCACATTTAGGTCACAGTAAGCGTTTGACTTTGCACAGCGGTGGATCTTTGGCACACTGATTTTGTTTCATGGTGTTTTAGTAAAAAAGGTTCCCAGGCCCTACAGTATACTTCTGACAACAACATTCTTTGTGACTCACATATTTTTACAACTGAAATAAAATGTCTCAGTGGCTCTGTAATATAGCTTTTTTTCTGGTCAGCCCCTTGTTGCTAGGCAGAATCATTGGCAAAAACATTGAAACACTAAAACAACACAATCACAACTAAAGTCATTAGTGTATTGATTAATACGCATATTTTCCTATAAATTAGGTCTTCAACAGGGGGGCTGCGACCCCTTGGTGGTCCGCAGAGGTATTGCGTGAGGCCTGTGAATTTCTTGGTTTATTAGACTTAAAAACATTTTTTTATTTTTTATTATATTCATGTTAGCATTTAATATAGTTAGCGATTAGTGCGATTGGTTTTGCAGTCAGAAACACACTTTTGGCATCAGTGGAACCTCCATCAGGAGGTACTGAGCGGTTGCTCTCTGTCCGTCTCAGCACTGCTACAGGTCCAGTGAACATTCTCAGTGTCTATGCTCCTACTCTTTCCTCAACTGAGGAGATTAAAGATAGATTCTATTAGCAACTTGATGAGCAGATCAAGGGTTTTCCTAAAGATGAGTGCTTAATCGTCCTTGGCGATTTTAATGCCAGAGTAGGCGCAGACCATGCATCATGGCCATCTTGCTTGGGACATCATGGCATCGGAAAGATGAACATGGAACGCCATGAAAGAAGCAATTTACAATACAGCTATTTCAACCTTTGGGAGGAACAAAATAACTATTCACGACTGGTTTAATCAATAATGCCTATCTACCAATCATGGAACCAGCAACTGAAGCCAAACGCAAAGCATTTTTAGCATACAAAAGATGTCCAAATGCTCAGTCACTTGCAACACTCAAGAGTACTCGTTGTTCCACACAGCGCATTGCCAGACAGTGTGCAAACACCTATTGGCAGCAGCTCTGCGAAGATATGCTCCAATTAAATCTCGGATATGGTAGAAGATTACCAACCGTGAAGAACAGATGGTCAGATGGGTCGAGCACTACTCAGAACTATGCCATGAAAAAACTGTCTCTGATGCTGCTCTAAATGATACAAAGAAGCTATCAATCATGAATGAATTAGACGAAGTTCCTACAATAGTAGAGCTTGAAAAAGCTATTGATTCTCTTCCATTTGACAAAGCATCAGATAACGATAATATTCCACCTGAAGCTATCAAGCAAGGAAAGCCTGCCCTACTTAAACCGCTGTACGAATTACTGTGTCTTTGCTGGGAGCAAGAAGGAGTACCTCAGGGCATGCGTGATGCCACTATTGTGACACTTTATAAGAATAAAGGGGACCACAGTGACTGCAATAGCTATAGAGGAATTTCTCTCTTGAACATCGTTGGTAAGGTGTACACTCGCATAATCCTAAACAGGCTACAGATACATGCAGATTGTATCTATCCTGAATCCCAATGTGGTTTCAGGGCTGGAAGATCGACGATTGACATGATATTTTCAGTCCGGCAGATGCAAGAGAAGAGTTGAGAACAAGGTCAACCTCTTTATATGATTTTCATAGATCTAACTAAGGCTTTTGATCTTGTCAGCAGGAAGGGCCTCTTCAAGCTTCTACAAAAGATTGGATGTCCTCCAGAACTACTCAGCATGTTGATCTCTTTCCATTCCAACATGAAGGGAACAGTCTTGTATGATGGATCTTGTTCGGACTCCTTCTCTATCAACAGTGGTGTTAAGCAGGGCTGCGTCTTAGCATCGACCCTTTTTTGAATATTCTTCTCTATACTCCTGTTCTACGCTTTTGACACATCCATTGAGGGGGTCTATCTACACACACGGTCTGACGGCAAATTGTTCAATCTGGCAAGATTACGTGCGAAGACCAAAAGGAGGTCAGTGTTAATCCGAGAGATACTTTTTGCAGACGATGCTGCTCTTGTTACCAACACCAAAGAAGCCCTACAATGTCTAAGTGACTGTTTTGCGTTCAAGGTGCTGCAAATCCTGCTATCAGGATGAATGGTGTCACTTTAGAAGTAGTAGATAACTTTATATACCTAGGCTCGACAATCAGCAATAAACTCTCACTTGATGTTGAACTTGACAGGAGGCTTGGAAAGTCAAATACCATCATGGCTAAACTAGCAAAACGAGTATGGGAAAACAACGCTCTTACTCAACATACAAAGATCCGAGTTTATCAGGCCTGCGTTCTCAGCACTTTACTCTACGGAAGTGAGACCTGGACTACTTACATGAGACAGGAGCGTCGACTAAACGCTTTGCCCATGCGGTGCATCAAACATATCCTTGATATTAGTTGGCAGGACTATATTCCACACAGTGTCATTCTTCAGCGGGCTAATGTCCATAGCATGAACTCCCTGCTAATCCAGCGAGGTCTTCGATGGCTGACACATGTTCGGCGGATGGAGGACGGACGGCTTCCCAAGGACATTATGTATGGACAACTGGCTGCTGGTTCCAGACGTGTTGGTCGTCCCTCCCTCCGGTTCAAGGACGCATGCAAGAGAGATCTGAAGGCGTGTAATATTTCTCTAGACAGCTGGGAGATACAAGCGGAGAACCGAAATGTCTGGCGTCAAGCGTTAGACGCAGAGTTGCAGAGGTTGATTTGAGGAGAGGCCAGCTAGCAGAGGAGAAGAGAGACAGGAGGAAACGTACTGCAACTACCATCGCACAGCAGGTGCGGGAAGAAGTCTCACCACATGTTTTGCAACAGGGACTGTCACTCAAGAAATGGCTTGTACAGCCATGCTAGGCGTTGTCAACAAACATGAATGTACCGTATCAACAAAACATCAAGTTAAAATGTGAAAACTTTAATTAAATTAGTGCATTGTATAATTACAACACTCACTATAACTGAAAAGAGATTACTAATAATTGACTAAAATAGGATGACAAAGCGATTTAAATGAAAACAATAAACTATTAATAATAATTAAAGTACTATTAAAACTTTTAAATAAATGCAATAAAAAATTAAACATCAAATCAAAATAAGTGTCTGATCCAAGAGCGTAAATTAGCATGGTCATCCGTGACTAAGCTGCCAAAGAAGACTGTATTCTTTGAATATCTTAGTATTGCACAGTAACGAGGTATACCTTTAGGACCAATTTGATTTAAAACACAATTGTACAAAAAATATTCAAATAGTGGATCCACGCTCCATCTTTACATCAGTTTTGGGGGTATAGCGCACTAGTTGCCAGCTAGTGATCAGCGCTCTAGTTGCCAGTTAGAGACTAGTCTGATTGTTGCCAGCTAGCTAATAGTGGTGCCATACTGTAATCTTTGAATGTCTTAGTATTGCACAATAACAAGGTATGTTTTTTAATGTTGAGCGGTTTGAGTCGTTAGTGCAAAAAAGCACTATATAAATATAATTCACTTCATCCATCCATCCATCCATTTTCTACCGCTTGTCCCTATCGGTGTCACGGGGGGTCGCTGGAGCCTATCTCAGCTGCATTCGGGCGGAAGGCGGGGTACACCCTGGACAAGTCGTCACCTCATCGCAGGGATAATTCACTTCACTGTCTTGTAATTGGTGCCATATTTGTGAAGATCATGCATATGTGGGAGGAGCAACTGGCGTGTCGTCACAATAACACTGACGGATCTCTGCCCAGAAAACCCAGAACAGACTGAATGCAGCCCGACTCTAGTCTCTTAGGGCTGCTTGGAGGCCTACCATGACTGTCCTTCACTTTCAGCACCGTTGTAATATTCCAATCCGAGCAAGACTCAATGGCAGACTAATCTGGCATTGGCAGAAAAAGGATTGGCACATTTTCTCGTGGGCATGACCCTCATACTCAGCTCTGCTTCTTAGGTTCCTTACAAATGTGGCACCATTTAAAAGACTAACATACTGGCTTTACAACAGTTTTAGAGTTATACAGAATTATTAGCACAAAGTGCTGCTACGCAAACCCCAAAAGAACACTTTGAATATCAAGACTATTTCCTGCAATTGGGTGCATTTCTACACTATATTTCACCTTTAGATTTATTCTCACCTATCAACCTCTTTTGGCTGTCTTTTTGACACTTACATGTCCAATGTAATGTACCATATACGTTTTAGTTGATAATTTACTAACATTATTATCATTAAAATGTAATATACAATTCTATAATAGGTGGCGACTTGTCCAGGGTGTACCCCGCCTTCTGCCCGATTGCAGCTGAGATAGGCTCCAGCCATACTTGCCAACCTTGAGACCTTCGAATTCGGGAGATGGAGGGGGGGTTGAGGTGGCGCATATTTGTAACAGTGTTAAAGTTGTTTATACGGTCACCCTCAGTGTGACCTGTATGGCTGTTGATCAAGTATGTCTTGCAGTCACTTATGTGTATCTGTAGGGGCCGCATACAACATGTGACTGGTCCGGCACGTTGTTTGTATGGTGAAAAAGCGGACGCGTCGACAGGTTGTAGAGGACGCTAAAGGCAGTGCCATCAAGGTACGTCCTTAATATTGTTGTCCGGGTGAAAATCGGGAGAAATTCGGGAGAATGGTTGCCTCGGGAGATTTTCGGGAGGGGCACTGAAATTCGGGAGTCTCCCGGAAAAATCGGGAGGGTTGGCAAGTATGGGTTCCAGCACCCCCCGTAACCCCGAAAGGGACAAGCGTTAGAAAATGGATGGATGGATGGATGCAAAGATACTTGGAAACTCTATCCTGTAGCCACACCCCTTCGGGTAAAAACACTTCCTCTGTTTACAATCCGTCACGTCAAAAATATACTTTTTTGATGGCTTATGATAAATACTACTACCACTAAAACTAGTTCGGAATTAAAAGTGTTCAGATTGTAATCATCTAAATATGAGTAGCAGCAAAGTGGACAGCTGTCAATGTTGTGGCTCAGAGAGCTAACGGAGGCGACAACGAGTAAGCTAGCTAGATGGTTAGCTAACTAGCGAGCTTGTTTCGATGCTCCTAGTTCCCGTCCTGCAACTCGGTGCGGCGATTAGGCAAGTCCAACAGCGAACAGCAGCAGCTGAGGTGAGCATTCAACACATTTTTTAGATCATATTTTTATTGGTATTTCATTTAAAAAACTCGGAAGTGATATTTTGTTGTGAAATTTATGTTTATAACATGGATTAACAGTTTTCGCAAAAATGTCATATGCCTGAATATTTGTCAACTAAACTGTCTTATATATATAATTTTTTTTCAATCGTTTTTTAACATTTACTTGAGTAATAATCACTACAGTTGCACACAAACATGAAGCCATTCGTTCTTGTGCATCACCTAGTTCTCGCATGTCTGTGTGGAAGCTAAAGATAGCTGAGGACATAGGCGCCGATCCCGTGGGTGCTTCGGGGCCCGAGCACCGACGGACAATGCCGAGCACCCACGTGGGATTGATGGCAAATTATTTTTCACCACCAAGCAAAAACCGTGCATGCTCAGAAAAGTAGCGCCAGATTTACCGCCTGTCCGAGCACCCACTGGCAGGAATGTAGATCGGCGCCTATGGCTGAGGGCGTGGCTTACGGGCTGGTCTGCTGGTCACAAGGTCGGCAAAATATTGTTTGAAGATGCATTTTTACACTATGGATTTCTAGTTAGTACACTGCGGAATCTACAGTCTGTTTAATATTTTTAATGTAATTATGTAAGCGTGACATCATTATTCTTGACAATCGGACTATAAAAATCTGTATTGTAGGCACCGTATTAGTACTGTAGTACTGTATTCAAGTATTGTAGGATTGTAGCCACACTGTGAGAAATTGGGTCAATCATGATCTAGCACAGGGGTCGGCAACCCGCGGCTCCGGTGCCGCGTGCGGCTCCTTGACCACACTGATGCCGACCACACTGATGCCGACCCCCCCGATTTTCCCAGGAGATTGATGGATGTCAGTGTCTCTCATAAATTATTCCCAGGGAAAAAATAATCCTATTTACACTCTAATTACTAAATAAAGGGCGTGCCCTAATTGCACTGCAGTAATTGTCCTCTATAGCATTTACATACAGCGTGCCAGTCCAGCCACATGTTGTTATTACTTGCACACACAGGAGACAGCAAAGCATACTTACTCATCAGCCACACAGCTTACACTGACGGTAGCCGTATCAAACAACTTTAACATTGTTACGTTACAAATATGCGCCACACTGTGAACCCACACCAAAAAAGAATGAAAAACACATTTCTGGAGAACATCCCACCGTAACACAACATAAACACAACACAACCATTACCCAGAATCCCATGCAACCCTAACTCTTCCGGTCTACATTATACACCCCCGCTACCACCAAATCGCCCCACACATCAACCCCCCCCCCTCCGTGCGTTGGTTGAGCGGAAGAGTTTGGGCTGCATGGGATTCTGGGTATTGGTACCGTCAGTGTAAGATGTGTGGCTGCTGAGTTAGTACGCCTTGCTGTCACTTACGTAAGCAAGCTGAAATTGCATTCTACGTGTGGTCGAGCAGGTACACTGTTAGGGCAGACTGTAGAGGGCGCCAAATGCAGTGTCATCACGCTCTGATATTCGGGAGTCTCCCGGGAAAAGTGAGAGGGTTGGCAAGTATGACGCTATCATACTTGCCGGTTCACCGTGCGTGACTGCTCGCCGTCTGTTCGCTGTTGCGAAAAAGCTAAGTATCGCTCTATCTGTGTGCTTTTAATTGTTCTACAGCTTTCTTTATCACTTCTCAAACATATTTAGTGGTACTATTTAACTTGCAAATCACCCGATCTCTGTCCCACCACCCTTTCCTCAGCTAGCTAGCTGCTAAGCTAGCGCGGAGAAAGGCAGCGCCGGTCAGTAGGAAGCTACTCCCGCAGACCGCGACCACTTCCCTGAGGACAGCAGGAACTTCACTCGGTGACAGAAAACACTGTGAGTGATGGCTTCCTGCGCGTCTTGCACCATACTCACGGAGAGGTTGGCTCTGCTAGAGGGCCGTGTCCGCCAGTAAGAGCAGAGTAATGTCGTAACTTTAGATGTTGCGGACACATCTGCTAGCTACTGTAGGCAACAGGGACTAACGTTTATTGATAACTGGCCCTCTTTCTGGGGCAAACCAGGCTTGCTGATGAGAGACGGCCTTCACCCTAACCAGGAAGGCGCCATCATCCTGTCTAGAAACATAGACTACTATTTAAGTCTCACTTGACTGACTACACTAGAGCAAGCCCGGTCACAGGCAATTACAATGTCTTTAGTCCGGGTGAGGAGTCAGTTAAGCTAGAACTAGCCAGCGCCAGGCTGGATAATCCATGTACGCATAGCAATTCTCTTAGAATAATACACAATTCACATAATGTTTTTTCTGTTGTGTCTGTGTCAGAGGTGGACATGCATTCTACTGAGGTGGCAAATTATGATATGTCCAGTCTATTGCAGCACCAAGCAAACAATCGGAAAATTCCCGTCATATCAATTCCTAGATATGGTCGAAACTATTTAAAGTGCACTACGCATAATAAACGCAACATTGTTAATATTGCCACTACGGATAATCTTAACAAAAACTCGTTAAAACAGCCCAATACCTATAATATGGGCTTTTTAAACATAAGATCATTGTCTCCCAAGGCGTTATTGGTTAATGAGGTCATTAGAGACAACAATCTTAACGTCATTGGTCTTAGCGAAACCTGGCTCAAACCAGACGAATTTTTTGCGCTCAATGAGGCATCTCCTCCTAACTATACGAATGCGCATGTTGCCCGTCCTCTTAAAGGGGGAGGGGGTGTCGCACTAATATACAATGAAAATTTCAACCTTACCTCTAACCTAAATAATAAATATAAATCGTTTGAGGTGCTTACTATGAGGTCTGTCACACCGCTACCTCTCGACCTGGCTGTTATCTACCGCCCCCCTGGGCCCTATTCGGACTTTATCAGTCAATTCTCAGAGTTCGTTGCTGATCTAGTGACGCACGCCGACAATATAATCATAATGGGGGACTTTAATATCCATATGAATACCCCATCGGACCCTCAGTGCGTGGCGCTCCAAACCATAATTGATAGCTGTGGTCTTACACAAATAATACATGAACCCACGCATCGCAACGGTAATACAATAGATCTAGTGCTTGTCAGGGGTGTCACCACCTCCAAAGTTATGATACTTCCATATACTAAAGTAATGTCCGATCATTACCTTATAAAATTTGAAGTTTTGACTCATTGTCAACAAGCTAATAATAATAATAACTGCTATAGCGGCCGCAACATTAATGCTGCCACAACGATGACTCTTGCTGACCTACTGCCTTCGGTAATGGCACCATTCCCAAATTATGTCGGCTCTATTGATAACCTCACTAACAACTTTGACGATGCCTTGCGCGAAATTATTGATAGTATAGCACCGCTAAAGCAAAAAAGGGCCCCTAAAAGGCGCACCCCATGGTTTACAGAAGAAATTAGAGCTCATAAATTATCATGTAGAAAACTGGAACGCAAATGGCGCGCGACTAAACTTGAGGTTTTCCATCAAGCATGGAGTGATAGTTTAATAACTTATAAACGCATGCTTACCTTAGCTAAAGCTAAATACTACTCAAATCTCATCCGCCTCAACAAAAACGATCCTAAATTTCTGTTTAGTACAGTAGCATCGCTAACCCAACAAGGGACTCCTCCCAGTAGCTCCACCCACTCGGCAGATGATTTTATGAATTTCTTTAATAAGAAAATTGAACTCATTAGAAAGGAGATTAAAGACAACGCATCCCAGCTACAACTGGGTTCTATTAACACAAATACGACTGTATATACGACGGACACTGCCCTCCAAAATAGTCTCTCTATTTTTGATGAAATAACATTAGAGGAATTATTACAGCGTGTAAGTGGGATAAAACAAACAACATGTTTACTTGACCCACTTCCTGGGAAACTTATCAAGGAACTGTTTGTATTATTAGGTCCATCAGTGTTAAATATTATAAACTTATCACTTTCCTCCGGCACTGTTCCCCTAGCATTCAAAAAAGCGGTTATTCATCCTCTGCTCAAAAGACCTAACCTCGATCCTGACCTCATGGTAAACTACCGACCGGTCTCCCACCTTCCGTTTATTTCCAAAATTCTCGAAAAAATTGTTGCACAGCAGCTAAATGAACACTTAGTGACTAACAATCTCTGTGAACCTTTTCAATCCGGTTTCAGGGCAAATCACTCTACGGAGACAGCCCTCGCAAAAATGACTAATGATCTATTGCTAACGATGGATTCTGATGCGTCATCTATGTTGCTGCTTCTTGATCTTAGCGCCGCTTTCGATACCGTCGATCATAATATTTTATTAGAGCGTATCAAAACACGTATTGGTATGTCAGACTTAGCCTTGTCTTGGTTTAACTCTTATCTTACTGACAGGATGCAGTGTGTCTCCCATAACAATGTGACCTCGGACTATGTCAAGGTAACGTGCGGAGTTCCCCAGGGTTCGGTTCTTGGCCCTGCACTCTTTAGTATTTACATGCTGCCGCTGGGTGACATCATACGCAAGTACGGTGTTAGCTTTCACTGTTATGCTGATGACACTCAACTCTACATGCCCCTAAAGCTGACCAACACGCCGGACTGTAGTCAGCTGGAGGCGTGTCTTAATGAAATTAAACAATGGATGTCTGCTAACTTTTTGCAACTCAACGCTAAGAAAACGGAAATGCTGATTATCGGTCCTGCTAGACACCAACATCTATTTAATAATACCACCTTAACATTTGACAACCAAACAATTAAACAAGGCGACTCGGTAAAGAATCTGGGTATTATCTTCGACCCAACTCTCTCGTTTGAGTCACACATTAAGAGTGTTACTAAAACGGCCTTCTTTCATCTCCGTAATATCGCTAAAATTCGTTCCATCTTGTCCACTAGCGACGCTGAGATCATTATTCATGCGTTCGCTACGTCTCGTCTCGATTACTGTAACGTATTATTTTCGGGTCTCCCTATGTCTAGCATTAAAAGATTACAGTTGGTACAAAATGCGGCTGCAAGGCTTTTGACAAAAACAAGAAAGTTTGATCATATTACGCCTATACTGGCTCACTTGCACTGGCTTCCTGTGCACTTAAATGCGACTTTAAGGTTTTACTACTTACGTATAAAATACTACACGGTTTAGCTCCAGCCTATCTCGCCGATTGTATTGTACCATATGTCCCGACAAGAAATCTGCGTTCAAAGAACTCCGGCTTATTAGTGATTCCCAGAGCCAAAAAAAAGTCTGCGGGCTATAGAGCGTTTTCTATTCGGGCTCCAGTACTCTGGAATGCCCTCCCGGTAACAGTTAGAGATGCTACCTCAGTAGAAGCATTTAAGTCCCATCTTAAAACTCATTTGTATAATCTAGCCTTTAAATAGACCCCCCTTTTTTAGACCAGTTGATCTGCCGTTTCTTTTCTTCTCTCCTCTTCTCCCCTGTCCCTTGCGAGGGGGAGTTGCATAGGTCCGGTGGCCATGGATGAAGTGCTGGCTGTCCAGAGTCGGGACCCCGGGTGGACCACTAGCCTGTGCATCGGTTGGGGACATCTCTGCGCTGCTGACCCGTCTCCGCTCGGGATGGTTTCCTGTTGGCCCCGCTGTGGACTGGACTCCCGCTGATGTGTTGGATCCACTGTGGACTGGACTTTCACAATGTTATGTCAGACCCACTCGACATCCATTGCTTTCGGTCTCCCCTAGACGGGGGGGCGGGGGTTACCCACATATGCGGTCCTCTCCAAGGTTTCTCATAGTCATTCACCGACGTCCCACTGGGGTGAGTTTTTCCTTGCCCGTATGTGGGCTCTGTACCGAGGATGTCGTTGTGGCTTGTACAGCCCTTTGAGACACTTGTGATTTAGGGCTATATAAATAAACATTGATTGATTGATTGATATCAAGCGCCATTAGTTCAAAACTCGCGGGCTGCACTAACATCAAATTTCCACATTAAAGTGCGTGCCGGTGCGTGTGTCGGAGACCCCTGGTTAACATAGCACAAAGCATTTAAGCTTTGTATGCAGTGTTTTTCATTTTAAATTTTTTTTTGTGGCTCCCATTACTTTCTTTAATTTGTGAAACTTGCCAAAATGGCTCTTTGAGTGGTAAAGGTTGCCGACCCCTGATCTAGCAGATGCATGTTGCGACCATGTTTTGTCAGCAAGGAAGCCAGTGTTGTGTTTTTTTGTCAGATACAAGAACTGTGTTAATGCGCTGCTATATAAATGAATGAATGAATAAATGAATGAATGAAAGGGGCTGCCAATATGGAGGCTTATATACTGTATGTCTGTGGAGAGGCGGGGCCGGCAGTCCAACAGCGGGGCAGGGCACACCGGATATATTACCTCTTTACTGCTCAAACGGAACAACCCTGTTACAAATATTACTTCAACCGATGGTAAAAATACTCGTAACGCAAGGTATTCACAAGAGATAGCTTGTATCTCAAGGTATTGATAAAGTGGTATCCCGCTGTATTAAGTTCATTCCAGACGGTTAATAATGAATAGGTTAGTATTTTTCATACTTAACATTATTCTGTTTGACTAATTTCACTTGAACAAATCTTTTCTAACATTCCACACAACAAAATAATAAATTAATGTATGCGGATATCATATCAGATTAATATTGGTATCGGCCAATAGTCAAGGCTCCAATATTGGTAAGGTATTGAAAGTGGAAAAGTTGTATCGGGACATCTGTAGTGGTGATTTAGTGGACAGCTATTAAAAAGCAGTTTTCTCCTACATGCATGATCAGAATCAGAAGTACTTTATTAATCTCCGAGGTGAATTTATTTAGTATTCATTTTGTGAATGTTGTCTGTCTATCTGTGTTGGCCCTGCAATGAGGTGGCGACTTGTCCAGGGTGTACCCCGCCTTCCGCCCGAATGCAGCTGAGATAGGCTCCAGCACCCCCCGCGACCCCGAACGGGACAAGCGGTAGAAAATGGATGGATGGATGGATGGAGTATTAATTTGAAGTTGAGCATCAGTTGCTTGAGTGGATGCTATTGTGTTTTAAATGCAGAAGATGGCTAATTGAAGTGCAGTGCAGGGGAGGAATAACAGTCAACTCCTTCTATTCTCAGAGATCGCAGATTTTTTTGTATCCATCCTTTTTATAATTTTTATGATGTTGCACCTGTTGTTTTAATTTAATTGTTGTTTTAATTCACCTAATTTTTTAACAGCACTTTGTCATTTTTATCTGTGAAAAGGGCTTTATAAATAAAATGTACAGTACTTACTTACTTATTTGCTGACATAAAACATGGGGATATTAAGCAACAACTAAGGAGTAATATAATTATTAACATTTCTGAATATTCATTTTGGGATTTGAGAAGACTGAGATTAATCATGTGTCCACTAAATTGGACATCATCTATCACTGGCAACATTTTGACTGACTTGCTGGGACATTGTTGTTCTTGAAAATACTCATATGTAGTAGCTTTTTGGCTGCAATAGTATTAACCTTCTTTAATTGTTTTTATTAAAGTCTACCAAATTTATGTGGATTAAGTCTTAATCTTATCATGGTCATAACAGTTATTTTTGACGTACATTTAACTGTATTGAAATATGTTAAAATATCATATGTTATGTGAACGTGTCGTTGACGCTCATTAAACACATTTCACAGGGTTCACAAAATTGCACTTAATTCTTTTTTTTCTTAAAAATGTATTTAATCAATAAAACCCCTAATATCTGTTGTCCACCTTAGAAAACACCTTTTGTTTCTAGAGAGTACTAAAAACACTTGGGGCAAAGTTTATCTTCGCTTGTACATAAGCTAGTTTATGACCATTTGCTTTTGATGACATGAAGTTATTTAAGTAATTTAAAAATAATGATAATTACTGTTTGTTCTATTTTAAAAAATGTATCTGTCCTTTTCTACGGTTTACAACAAAACATATCTAAGTTGCTCATGACGATGATAACAAGAAAAAGAAGGGAGGACTTCATTTTCATACAACTGTTATCAAATACTTCTTGGTCCCATTTACTTGCTTTAATAAAATAAAAATAATTTTTTTGGAGCCTTTCTTACCTTCTACTATATTTGTATATGATGTACTAGTAAATGCTCTATCCTCCATTTAAAACTGACTTCTATGATCACTTCTGTTTTGTCTTAAAGGGGAACTGCCCTTTTTATGGAATGTTGCCTATCATTCACAATCATTATGAGAGACAAGAACACACTTAGTTTTTGGGGCGGCGGAGTAACGATGATTTAAAAAAAACACTTTAAAGATGCGGCTAATGGGAGCCTCTGTTATAGCCTTCAAAAAAACTTTTGTCTTCTTGTCTGTGATAGTGATTGTGAACGAGAAGCAAAATAAAAAATAAAAAAGCAGTGCCCCCTTAAATACAAGAAAAATACAAGAAATACAAGAAAAGACCAAACATGTCCACACGAACACAGATAGTTTAAAAAACGCATAATATGATCTCTGTCCACACAAGTGTAGTTTTAAAATTGTCTCTGTCTACACACCAGCTGTCATGCACATGTTGTCCAATCAGAAGCCTCGAAAAGCAACCACAGCTGACTTGGTGGCATTGCACCTCTGAAATTATAATGTTTATTTCAATACATATCAATGCCAGCTATATTATCTTTACTGCACTTACACAGAGCCCTGGACACTTGTGGAATTATAACACATTCAATCAGCAACATGGTGCAGTGAAATGTCCATTATTTCTAAAATCAGTGCACACTAACAAAGAAAAAAAGAAACTTCTTGACAAGTTAAGTGCCTAAAGCGCACAGACATGCATGTGCAGCTGCAAAATTCTGGCGGAATTATAACGCATTTAATCATCAATAAAGTGAAATCTTACATGTGCAATGATGTGTACTTTGTTTTTAACATCAATGCAAGCACACTAACAAGGAGGAAGGATACATCATGTTTTGTTTTTTTAGTCGCTCAGGCGCGTTATTTGTGCATGCACAAATCGATACAAATGGAAGAAACAGACTCAAGTTAAATTCATGATCTGTCTTAAATAAGGATTAAAAAAATGAGATAATGTTGCACCTTCTTTTGACACAAAAGTAAAAGCTCCATCAACTGGAGGTTCGACAGCGATTGTATCCAAAACAGCTGACAATCATCGGCGCTGGCAGGAGTGTCGCAAAGCTCATTTTAATGCGTCTTTTTTGTTGTTGTCTCAAAATAGCAGCATGTTTACGTTCAACCATACAGTAAGTCTGTGTGTTTAAAGACAGCAAGGCAGTGTAGTTGGGCTTTGAGAATGGCAACGCACAGCCGTGACGTCATCAGAGGAGTACAAGTCTCCGTTTGTGCCATGTACACACATACGCTGAGCGGCAGTGGTGTGCCGTCAGGGCCAGCAAGGCCTTCTCTGCTGGCCTAACACAACCAGAAATCATGATCATAATTAAAGATAAAAGTAATTTTTGATTTACTTTCCCTAAATATCTAAAAGTATCCATGTTCTCTTCATGTCGTATTATGCTCCTTACAATGCTGTTGTTTTTTGGTTAAAGTTTTTAGCCAATCAGAATTCAGCTAGCTTATGTTGCCATGCTGTACAAAATTTGCTTGTGGCCTTCAGACTCAACAATGCAGCAGGCGTCTATGCACTGTAACGGGTACATACAGTTGATAGACAATTGCCATAGCCAATCAGATCACAAGTTGTTGTCAGTAAGACCTTCTAGCTGGCCTTACGCTGTGATTGGATACTCACTTGGGAGTCCCATTTGATTATCCAATCACAAGTTGCGAGAACAGGAAGCGGTGCCGGAGCCATACGAGCCATATAAAGCCACAGAAAACTCACTGGTACAATAACCACGAAGATCAAGTGTTTGTCTTACACCTAGTAATCCGCTGTGGACAGACGATGCCGAGAAATGTAGGTTAAGCAAGCGGTGCGCGCTCCCGCGAAGTAAATACATTTTTGGCAGGTAATCCCATTTTGGCACAACACCGTCGGTAAAATGGTTTCACCGCCACTTTAACATGAATCAAACGACTACGACGGCACCACTGGCTTATACGGCGTCGGATGGGTCCTACAAATTGTGAGTTAAAATACTGTATTTCTTTATTTTTTCATGTGTCATTTGTTTTATACAATTATGTTAATTTTGACAGTTCCATGTAAGATGTGTTTTAATTTCTGATGCGGGTTTATTGAATGTTAAATGCGCCGAAAAATAGACCCTTTTGTACACTGTTGAGGGGATTCAATGCTCAGTAGAGTGCAAGTGTGTTTCTGTATAGTATCTCTAGCCGTGTCCATGTGGTGACATAAATTACGGTATTTTGAGAGGTGAAGTCGGAGTAAGTAGGACATCACTGAAGGCCTAGGTGAGAAACACACGGTCCGCCACTGCTGAGCGGGGAGTTTTGGAACTCCACACTTTGGCCAGCGTTTGCGAAAGTCTGCGTCTTTAAGGACAAAAGTATGTGTTTGCGTGTGGACAAGAGGCCTAACCGCAGACATAATTATGCTTTTATTAAGTACCCGTGTCCGTGTGGACATGGCCTTTGATGTTAACTGGTCGTCCAACTTTGCACAATTTAAAGCAATGCAGGACTGCTTGTATTTGATACATGTTTTCTGATATTGAACCAATATCCAATATCAATATCGGATGGGGACCCCCTTTGTGACCACTATGCATGAAATGGTTGAAGTATGTATTTGTTACATGGGAATAATCTGTTATGTACAGACAACATTGTCAAAATAATCCCTGTTTGCACAAATATGAAAAAAAAAAACAACTTACAACTCTCCAATTTGCATGGACATCAGCAATTCCCATGCCTTTGGAAGGGAAGTTTGTGCACTCACTGTTTTTAACACCGTATTGACCTAAAAATACGTTTGTATATTTTTCCCTAGAGAAAAATCTGAAAAGACGTGTTGTCTTATATTTGGGATCTAGATAGTTATACATGCAAATCAATAGGTAAATGAGTCAAAGCCTCTCTTCGTGTCACTCACACACATCAATGATCTGAAGAGATGCAACTGCAATATAGAGACTTCCTCGAAAAAAGTGTCTAAAGGGTGTTATTTTTTTATGCTAATGTTTGCATATGCAGTCTTCACAATGTCCATATCTTGTAAAAATAAAAAATAAAAAACATGCACCATTTTATGTGGTTTCAGTTCAGTCAGTGTCATGTAAACAGACCCTTATTGACAATGTGCATCATTGAATCTTCATCATCCACAATGTAACACTTCTCAGCTGCAAATAGTCCAAGGGAGAGAAAGACAAAGGTTATTTCCGAACCCTTGCCTCTTCCCTCACAGCTGTCACTATGCTTAGCTCAGATTACACTACAGATGCGACACTTAAAACAGGCCTGAGTGTCAACCTCAGATGATCTGCAATAATCATCACTATAACTACAATATTCTATTGGTCGATAGAAAATTAGTCATGCTTCATTCCGTCTGTATATAGACACATTCAAAGTACAAAAAAAAAGCTCAAGCACAAACTAGGAGCAGAATAACAGAAGTGGAAAAGGGTAACATTGCAGCATTATTATAATAGACACCAACATCATTCTTTGATTGGCCCAACACACTTGAATCATTGGACTTTTTGAACATACTGTATGAGAACACAAACAGTTTTTCAGTGTAACTTTGTGTTCTATATTCTGCAAAGATCCTTTGTCTCGTTCTTGTCAGCTGTAATCTACTCCATTCCAATACTTCCTAAAATCAAAATAAATGTCTGAATGTCACCTCTTGTGCTTCTCAGATGGCACCTACTTAATATAATGACACTTGATAGGATATGTACAACAAAATGACTCGACAACTGCTTCAGAACAAATTTTTCGCTCAATGTCATAAGTCTTTCCAAAAGACAAGAAGCTTGTAGCCAACTATGTCATCTTGAAGTGATCATTCCCCTTGGCCTCATTCCCATCTACAAACCACAACAAAACATCATGTCAAACCAACAAAGATATTCGACCACAGTTATTTTAGAATAAATAAATCTTGTTCATAGTCAAAAGGAGAAGAACATGTTTTTATGCCCTTTGAATGTGGTTGTCTTGCATCAATTTTGTTTTGTTATTTGTTTTTAACTTAGTTCAACAAGAGGTTGTGAATTTTGCCATTTTTTGGTAGACCTGGGGATTGTTAATTATTTAGTTTAATTGTGTATTTATAAATGTGTACCATTTTGATGTGTCTGCTAGTTCGAAAGTGGTGTTTATAAATGTTATTTGACTCACTTTTATACTCAGTTGACTCAAATGACTCATAGTGTTAGTTAGCATTTTCAAATATTGACATTTGCTAAGGCAAATATTGCAAATGATCCATCCTTCTACCATCCTAGTCACGTCCGTTGTGTCCTTGAGCAAGACACTTCACCTTTGTTCCTGATGGGCCTGGTTAGCGCCGTGCATGGCAGCTCCCGCCATCAGTGTGTGAATGTGTGAATGTGTGTGTGTGAATGGGTGAATGTGGAAATAGTGTCAAAGCGCTTTGAGTTCCTTAAAAAAAAGGTAGAAAGGCGCTATACAAGTACAACCCATTTACCATTTTCCTCATTTAAACTCTTTCACCCCATCTAGCACATGCTGTCAACTGTGACTTAGTGTAACCTTGTGGAGTTGCTTGTAGCAAAGAATCAATTAACTTTTTATTACCTAAAAAGATCTTTGTATATAAACGTTTTACATGTTCACTATATGTCCTCAAAAGAGCTAAAGACTCCTATAGACTCGATGTGTCGCACACAGAACAATGAACAGTAAACTAAAAATCTGGTAGTTTTGTATTTTGCTTATCTTTATTTTTCTCAAACTGCTGCTTGTCCTCTGAGATCTTCTGGTGCCACGTCACACCATGAAAACCCTTGCTCTACATTGCATCTTTGCAGTAAAGCCAGTCACAGCTTTACACCTTTGTGTTCTGGGTATCTGTTGTACTGCGTAAGTAACCCAGCCAGGGCTGACCAGTAGCAAAAACTCTCTATGCGATTGTTTAGGGCCACAACCACTACGTGGCTTGGGCTTTCGTAAAGATTGTTTTTGCTTTGATTCAAGTCTGTCAGTTATAAAATCCGACATCATAAAATTTCAGATAAAATCAATTTTGCAGTTCAATTGTAGTAGAATTTCTGACCTTTGACCTATAGTTCATGTCTGTCAAAAATGTATGCTCATTTTGATTTCTCTTCCTCTTCTGTGGGACAAAAGTGAATTTTAAGTCATGTCAACCTGTCTACAGAATGTGTTGACTGTCTAAAGGATTCGAGTTGTTATGGAACAGATAGGGAAAACAAAAAAGACATTGACGCACTAACAAGAGAGATAAGAAAGGGATAAAGCCAAACGAAGAGAGTGTTTTGGTAGCCATTTTTTCATGCTGACGGGCGCGCCCGGGGGGAAAACTTTCTGTGTGCTAGGCAACTCAACCCAACCATTGTACCATTTGATTATGAGTAAAATAAAACTCTTGTGTTAAATCTACTTTGGTTCTCATTGACAACCTGGACTTTCCACTACACAATAATAAGTTTGTTTGAATCCGATTAGGAATATGGAACAGTACATAAACCCCCTTAAAAACCCTCCTGCTAGCTAAACTGAGTATCAACACTTCACTTCATTCAACACAGACGTCATAATAATGTCATCAAAGCTCACTTTTACTGATTCACACACAGCGCCAACATTGGGGAACTAGGATGAGGTGGTAGAAGAAAAGTGAAAATATGATAAAACTATTTGTTGCAGCATCGGACAAAGTTATGTCTAAGTTTTACTTTTGCATCTCATAGCACTTAATTGCAGAGCGTTCAAGTAACCTTGATTAAAGTTCAAAACAAAAAAGTTCGAAACAAAGTTTTTAAACCCAAGGAAGGCTTAAACTCCAGTAGATTAACACATTATTATACTTATAATAAATATGTAATATTATGACAATTATTATCCAATAATGATGATAATATACTGATAATGATATTTATACGCAAATCACATAGGGGTGATGAATGGATGGTCAGCGCCTGAGAGCTGCGGCCTACCATCATAACCTCACACTCCCTTCCCTCTGTTGCTAGATATCTCGAGATGTACGTTGTAATATGTATATGTGCTTTGCTTTGGAGGTTTTTTTCCCACTCCAGACTGGGCCCCCTTAGGAGCCCAGTCTAGATTGTATTTTTTTACTCATCCCTCCCCAGCGTTTTACCTTTTTCCCATCCTTTACGGGGCGCCTTGTGGCGACCCATCAGCGTTCCTGTTCTCCTAACCTTGTACACTGTTTGTTTTGTCTAATCTTCAACGGGTTTGTGCTGAAAACAAAGTTTCGTTGTACAATGAGAATAAAGACCTATCTATCTATCTAGCTATCTATCAAAAAATTACTTTTTAAAGTTTTCTCCAAACAAAATCTTAGAGACATTACAAGCTGCAAGCAAAACCCTTAGTAACATTCTTACATGTGTTTTAAAAAGCTAGTTTCAACCAATTTCAAGTCAATATATTTTTTTTTACTGCATGTAAATATACTGCGCGTGTGTATGTAAGGCACTGATGTTAGCTTTAGATGAGGTTGGGTGCCCTTCAGGAGTCGAATAACAATGATAATAAATAAGTATAATTAAAGACCAAAATGGGGCCACAAACAAAATCGTGTTCATGGCCACTCAGGGCTTTGAAACCAGCCACATACTTTTTAAAAAGGCTAAAAAAATGTGAATGCATATACTTAAAGACAAATCCTTGGGTTACT
The DNA here is from genome assembly GCF_033978785.1 of Entelurus aequoreus. Lineage (NCBI taxonomy): Eukaryota > Metazoa > Chordata > Actinopteri > Syngnathiformes > Syngnathidae > Entelurus > Entelurus aequoreus. The sequence goes on from NC_084735.1 coordinate 33,421,679, forward strand.
ATTAGTTATTAATATGACATTTTTTAGCTTTTTCTTGCTATATTATGTCTTTTTTTGTCTATTATTTAATTTCTGTTGGGGGTTTTTGACAGAGGAGGGTCTGCATGCTCTTTCTTCTTAGTAGTATTACAAGCCATAAAAGTGGTCTGTACACTGCACACCTGAATCTTCACTCTTGCAGCAAATGTGTCGCCTTTAGCTGTCGTTTATATTTGATTGCCAAGTAAACACATTTGGCAAAAAAAAACAATTCCTGTTCCTTTTTAACTAATTGGTTTGAATGTAACTTAGATATTGGGTTTCACTATGTAAAGCACTTTGAGTCACTTGAGAAAAAGCGCTATATAAATGTAATTCACTTCACTTCACTTCACTAATGTGAACCACGAGTTTGTTGATAGGAATACTTTGCATCTATGCAATGTGTGGACAAACAGTCTCGGAAAAAAACTGTAACAGAATATCCTGTTTGTGAAAACGCAAACAGCCCTTCTAAATAATGTTTTTCAGGCACAAATAATCTATTTAGCACTGCTCAACATTCCTTGCTTTGTTTCCCTTAGAATAGCAACAACTCACCAAAGGAAAACCTCGCATATTATGGTTGATAATGCAAATCATGCAGGACCATGTATTTTGTTTACATCAGTACTGCAGGACCATTGGTCGTGTATTGGTTCACATAGCTGACCTTTACACAGCTGGCGTGGGATGAATTGCTCTTAAGTACGCCATTCACAATTTTCCTGTGACTGACAGGAGACCTTTCCATGATATGGTCTGACTTCCGACTCGAAAATTAATACATGGATCATTTGCTTTCCAATCTACTCTCATGCGCTCTGTAGGATTGCCAGTGTAGTTGCCATTCTTGATGAAAACCCATATACTGTCTGCGTGTCACAGACAGACGATTGATCAACAAATAGTTAGCCAATGGAAGTATGTTACCTACCATGAACCAGAACAGCCCAGAGAAGAGTGACAATTCCATAAAATAGCCTCAAACTGCATGCTGCCATCATGTTGTGGGGCCTCCTGGCTGTAGTCATGAACTTATAGCGAGACAGGGGAGAGGAAGAGTAAAGACGGTGGAGGAAGAACTCTAAATCCCACCGCCACCAAACCCCCTGACTGTGCCCAACCCGGCTGTCGCTATCTGTGAGCTCGAATTACGCAGCAGCTGCGGGACTACTAAACCAGAATGTCAAGTCACAGTCCCATCACCCACAATGATAATCATTACGATCATTAGACACCAACTAAATGAGGTGATGCCAGTGTTGTAGCGCAAATGTATTTGTGTAATTGGTTACGTTCAATTTTGTGGTGACAAATGTAGTGTTGTATAACTGCACTGGACCGCTCTTGAGATTTCTGTTTTCTATAACAGGGCTAGACATTTGCCGAAAAGTGTAACTTTGACTAAAGAAATAGACCGGAAACGAATGTCCATTATCAGAAAGCTACTTCAGAGCACTTTTGTATGAACAAGCCTTGAACAAGTGGCAGTTTCGGGGTTACGTCTAATCTAGTGTAGTGCAAGGATTGGAGTCAGTCACTCAAGTGTAGACTACATGCACATGCCTGCTGGTGCAGTAAGGTGAACAGGTGATGGCGTTGTGTAGGCCTGCTCCGCTCCGTGCTATGTATCCAGTGTATTAATACACACTGAAGAGCCTTACAACTTTGGCTGCGAGGCTCCAGTGGGCAGACAGTGTCTGCAAACCGCAGGGTTGAGGGGTTAGAGGGCTAGAGGTAGACAATACCCATAAAACCTGGAGCCGGAGTCTTAGATCTTTATCAAGATTATTAAACTATCAACAACATTTCAAACATAAGTACTGTACTGTTCAAATTGCTACCAATTCAACCTTAAAAAGCTCACTTCCAAGACTTTACAAGTTAAAATCCTGGGACTAAACATACCATTAAAATTAGTGCCGTGCGTAATGTAAGCAGTGTCGTTCCGCGGTGACAAGGGCAAAAGACAGATTTTTGGAATGGCGCCATGTGAGTTGCACAGTATGTGATGTACTTCTAAATATACAGTTCGTGAAACAGAGATGAGCTTCCTTAAGGTAACTGGAGCTTCCACAAGGCAGATTGCATGTCTCACAGGAACAGGGACAGAAGAAAAGTTGCATCTGTTCGTCAGTGTGATCACAGAGCAAACAATATTTATTTCAAAACAAACGTCCATCTTGCTGAAGGAAGTTTGGGACAGTGCTGTAATTGTCATCAGTGTGGCTCCATTAACTTTAATTATATTTAACAGCCCTTTTAAACAACTAGCATGTACTGTAATGTGGATCACATTCATAATACATAGGGCCTGATCTACAAAAATCACAAATAAAAAGTGCTAAATAGAGTGTGCAAACTATAATATTGCAGGTACTGTTAGTGGGGATGTTGCATGTGATCTACTAAGACTGTGTGTACGAATGATAACAAGTGCAAATGTGGTGCAGACTACCCTATTTAAAAAAAGGTTTAGCATGTAATACATGGCTGAGACACTCATTTTACTCGACATCCATAGCATTATTGTGGTGCTTTGCTATATTGTGGAACCACTATAATCTGCTCTACCTTTTGTGGACCATATAGAAATAGCTCCTCCACTGCCATCAACAATGCAACCCACGTTTTAGCATGCAGAAGGTGCGATTTGGGGACACACTGACTGTGTTGGTGCCCTGGAATCATCCAGATGCAACAAAAAAATGCAGTGTTGCAGGGGTAGTTTAATATAAGACAGGGGTGTCAAACTCAATCACACAACGGGATGGCTGTGGTTGCCGGTTTCTCAATCACACAACGGGATGGCTGTGGTTGCCGGTTTAAATAAAGTGATTGTTTATAGACCACCTCCTCGAACTCCTTTTATCATCCATGCAAATGCTGCATTAGTAAATATGCTCACAAAACAGCAGAATTCGGGAGGTTTGTAGCTTAAAGGCCTACTGAAACCCACTACTACCGACCACGCAGTCTGATAGTTTATATATCAATGATGAAATCTTAACATTGAAACACATGCCAATACGGCCGGGTTAACTTATAAAGTGCAATTTTAAAATTCCCGCCACACTTCCGGTTGAAAAACTCCTTTGGATATGATTTATGCGCGTGACGTCACAAAATCCACGGAAGTGGTTGGACCCCATCGGACCCGATACAAAAACCTCTTGTTTTCTTCGACAAAATTCCACAGTATTCTGGACATCTGTTTTGGTGAATCTTTTGCAATTTGTTTAATGAACAATGGAGGCTGCAAAGAAGAACGTTGTAGGTGGGATCGATCGGTGTATTAGCGGCTAAGTACAATACTTACAGCAACACAAGGAAGGACTACTTACTTAGAAGACGCCTAGCCGATGCTTGCCGCCAAACCCACGGATGAAGTCCTTCGTCGCGCCGTCGATCGCTGGAACGCAGGTGAGCACGGCTGTTGATGGGAAGATGAGGGCTGGCTGGCGTAGGTGGAGCACTAATGTTTTTATCATAGTTCTGTGAGGTCCGGTTGCTAAGTTGCTAAATTAGCCTTAGCGTCGTTAGCAACAGTATTGTTAAGCCTTACCAGGCTGAGAATTGTTAACCGTGTAGTTACATGTACATGGTTTAATAGTATTGTTGATCTTCTGTCTATCCTTCCAGTCAGGGTTTTATTTCTTTTGTTTCTATCTTCATTTGAGAACGATGCTATCACGTTAGCTCAGTAGCTAAGTCTGTCACCGATGTATTGTCGTGGAGATAAAAGTCACTTTAAATGTCCATTTTGCGTGCTCGACTCTCATTTTCAAGAGGATATAGTATCCGAGGTGGTTTAAAATACAAATCCGTGATCCACAATAGAAAAAGGAGAGAGTGTGGAATCCAATGAGCCAGCTTGTACCTAAGTTAAGGTCAGAGCGAAAAAAGATACGTCCATCACTGCCTCTCTAGTCCTTCACTGTAACGTTCCTCATCTACGAATCTTTCATCCTCGCTCAAATTAATGGGGTAATCGTCGCTTTGTCGCTCCGAATCTCTCTCGCTCCATTGTAAACAAAGGAAAATTGTGAGGAATATTACCTCCTCTGACGTCACGCTACTTCCGGTACAGGCAAGGCTTTTTTTATCAGCGAGCAAAAGTTGCGAACTTTATCGTCGATTTTCTCTACTAAATCCTTTCAGCAAAAATATGGCAATATCGCGAAATGATCAAGTATGACGTAGAATGGATCTGCTATTCCCGTTTAAATTTTAAAAAATCATTTCAGTAGGCCTTTAAGTCAGGATGTCGGTAGACAACCACAATTTCTGGAATAGGTTACAAGTCTGAGCATGCGTTTGATCAGCGTTTAATGAACAATGAAGACTGCAAAGAAGAAAGTTGTAGGGGGGATCGGTGTATTAGCGGCGGACTACAGCAACACAACCAGGAGGACTTTGAGATGGATAGCAGACGCGCTAGCCGGCGAACTCACCTTAACTTCCTCCGTCTCCGGGCCGCCGACCGCATCTGTGATCAGGTGAAGTCCTTCGTCGCACCGTCGATCGCTGGAACGCAGGTGAGCACAGGTGTTGATGAGCAGATGAGGGCTGGCTGGTGTAGGTGGATAGCTAATGTTTTTAGCATAGCTCTGTAAGGTCCGGTTGCTAAGTTAGCTTCAATGGCGTCGTTAGCAACAGCATTGTCAAGCTTCGCCAAGCTGGAAAGCATTAACCGGTCCATGGTTTAATAGTATTGTTGATTTTCTGTCTATCCTTCCAGTCAGGGGTTTATTTCTTTTGTTTTTATATGCAGTTAAGCACGATGCTATCACGTTAGCTACGTAGCTGAAGTGTTTCGCCGATGTATTGTAGTGGAGATAAAAGTCACTGTGAATGTCCATTTCGCGTTCTCGACTCTCATTTTCAAGAGGATATAGTATCCGAGGTGGTTTAAAATACAAATCCGTGATCCACAATAGAAAAAGGAGAGAGTGTGGAATCCAATGAGCCAGCTTGTACCTAAGTTACGGTCAGAGCGAAAAAAGATATGTCCTGCACTGCACTCTAGTCCTTCACTCTAACGTTCCTCATCCACGAATCTTTCATCCTCGCTCAAATTAATGGGGTAATCGTCGCTTTCTCGGTCCGAATCGCTCTAGCTGCATTGAAAACAATGGGGTAATGTGAGGAGCCTTTCAACCTTTGACGTCACGCTACTTCCGGTACAGGCAAGGCTTTTTTTTTATCAGCGACCAAAAGTTGCAACTTTATCGTCGATGTTCTCTACTAAATCCTTTCAGCAAAAATATGGCAATATCGCGAAATGATCAAGTATGACACATAGAATGGATCTGCTATCCCCGTTTAAATAAAAAAATGTCATTTCAGTAGGCCTTTAATGTGTTGCATAAGATGTTTATGATATCGAGTTGATGAAAAAAAATTACTCTAGTTCTCCTGCATGAAATTCACCACACAGATTGGATGCATTTGGACTATCATACCTCCCCAGGCCTTTGAGTTTGACACATGTGATGTAGGACAGTGGTCCCCAACCACCGGGACCGATTGGTACTGGGCCGCGGCCGCACAAGAAATAAAAAAAAAAAAAAAAAAAAATAATAATTTTTTTTTATTTTTTATTTTTTTTATTAAATCAACATAAAAAAAACAATATATACATTACATATCAATATAAATCAATTCAGTATGTAGGGATACAGTCCGTAAGCACACATGATTGTATTTCTTTATGATACAAAAAAAAAAAAAAAATCCCCCCCCTCCTCCCCCAAGCATTGACCGGTCCGCAAGTACAAAAAGGTTGGGGACCACTGATGTAGGAGATACATTGATTTATTTTGGTGTCTACTGGCTATTATTTTCGACAGGACTGTTCTGAAACTCCTCCACAGTCAAGGTTAAAAAATCATTGAATATACTGAAAAATAAATACTTACTTTTGCCCTTTCTGAGGATCTGAATTGTGCAATTCACAATTTATTTTCAGAGGGGATAATGTGTTTGGGTAACAGAAAAACCAGGGATACAACTAAAATGTGAATTTTAACTTAATTGTTTTTCTTAAGAAAATAAAATGAAGTTGCGATAAAGGGTACTATGTACTCTACAAACATGTCATGTTTTAAAGTCAAATTTTAGGAGGCAAGTCATATTTTTTCAGTGTTCCAGTGTCCAGGTAGTTTAAATTAATATTTTAAATTGTATTTATTGAATATGCAATTAGATCAATGTGCAGAAGACTTTGCTTCATTAGAAACTTTATTTTACAGTTCATGTCATTATGAATTTACACTACAGATGTCCCGATCCCAATCTTAGGATGGAATCGGGGGCCAATATTTGCCTTTTAGAACTGATCGTCGATCATCATTACACTTTCAATCAATCACATTTTTTTATATAGCCCTTAATCACAAGTGAGTAAAAGGGATTCACAAAAAAAACGACAACAAGAAAAAACTTTAAAAGCCTGAACTAAGAAAAAGAAGAAACCTTGGGAAAGGTCCGCAGATGTGGGGACCGCCAATCAAGGTGACCGGCTGAAATGGATACTGAGTGGGTACAATTATTGAATTGTTACATTAATAGATAATGTGAGAGTCAAGTCCATCGGGAAGCCAACAGACGGCCGTAGAGGGGTCTTCTTCCACCTAACAAGTCGGCAACGCAGAGAAGTCACCAGCTGTGCATAGAAGAGTGGTCCAGACTTGGATCAGCTATAGGCTCTTCCAGACTGGTATCTCTCCAGAAAAGTTATGAGCTGCCGAGCCGAGCCAATCTTTACCGCAGCTGTGTCCCAGTGTTTACATAGTTAAAGATTGTACTTGTCATGACCTGTTGCATAAGGGCATTCCTTGATTGGGTTTTATCGTAGTGTTCCTGAGTTTAGTGTTTTCAGCGCTCCTTTACTCCTTTGGTAGTCACTCGTTGCTAGGAACAGTGATTGAGCACACCTGCCCCTGATTGGTGATCAGGACACTCACCTGTCGCTGATCACTAATCAGAGGGCTTTATATACCAGCCACGCTGTTCGTTCGGTGCTGGATTTATGCTTGCTCCATGCAAACTGTTTTGTATTTGATTCAGGTTGCCTCATGTTGCCCTGACTTAGATAACACCATGCTGAGGACACCACTTGCTTTTCTATCTTTGAAGTCAGTCAAGGTTTCATGTTCATGTTAAAGATATGCTTTAAAAATTTGTTATTGTGTTTACTTATAGTTTACTTGCTGTAAAACATTTTCACTTTTACAATATAATCTATTTTTAAAGTATAGGATTCAGACTCGAAATCGGATCAGGATCGGAGGCCAAACATGTTGATCTGGACATTTCTAATTGACTTCCTAAGGCCGCAAATATTATGCATTTATGTGGTGGAATGGCCCCAATATTGTGTACAACATATAGAAAGACAATCCTAACCCAAACAAAAAAAGTCACTTGTACAACAGTGTGGTTTAATGTTTTGAAACTGGAGATGTTTTTCTTGCTGGAGCAATGCTGTGCCGCCACAGGGTGGTGTAAAATCTGGTCGGGGGATATACAGTGTCTGACAATGATGAAACGCCTCTTTCTTGCTCTGCTGAACCCCCCCCCCCCCCGTATATAAACAAATCCGTACAGCCACATGTTTTAACGTAGCAGCATTGCGCAATGGCAAACTGTGCTATAGCAACAACATGTTTATTGCATTAGAATGTAAATCACAGGGTCAGTTCTTTGTAGACTGGGATCTTCTTAGCGGGTCACATGTTTTCCCACTGTGATTCAGTCTCCCCTCGTCCATTACCGCCTGTTTCAGCTGGAGGATCATCCATTGGTTGCACCGAATAAAGGGCGCATGACCAGCCCCTCCCAACCAAGTCATGAATGCTTTCACTTCTTACCCGCTTCTCCGCTGAGAAATACCATTGTAAAGTCCCTCACATGTGGTTGTGCTTGAGCGTTTAGAGTTCAACGTCTGTTCTTGCTCCCCCTGGTTGAGGCAAAACCAATGATAAAGAGAGTTCCCTGAGATTATTGCAGAGAGGGGATAGCAGTACTGGACGGAAATCCTTCCAATAACAGCTTGGAAGTCTTTGCTTTGGAAGGCATTGACAAATGTGGACCTCTGCTTGATTAATAGAGAAACAAAGAAAGACAGAATATGATAAGTGTCCCGCTATATGTTTCCTTTTGGACTTAAAACCTTCATGTTGTCCACCATGTGATGTATGGTGATGGTTGTAGTATGGTGATGGTTGTAGTGCTCTTAATGGTCCGTGTGTAAGTGTGAGGAGGTGGGGGTGAAACAGAGCGAGGGAGAATAGGGAGGGTGTCGTTGGGAGGAGGGAACGTAAGGGTTTGCTCAAACTGACTAGGGATCTTGCACGTGCATAGCAGGAGATGCATGTGGAAGAAGAAGAAGACGAAGAAGAAGAAGAAGGGTTACTGGCAGACACGTTGCGTTGGCTCTGCTTATCAGCCAACCACTGCTGATCTTTGGACCCTCTCTTGTTGAGCAATAGCAGCCAAGAGATATTTTGGACACAAAGGCAGGCAGGAGAAGACACGTTAGATCAACGGGAAGGAGAAGAGCGCAGCTTATGGAGGTCTTTTGAAAGAAGCGACTTTTGATGTGAGGCTTTGGGGAGGAGAATGAAAGATTTAAGGGGCAAAGGGGTGGGCCGGTGGGCTTTGCAGGCTCGGGGTCTGGCCAAGAAAGTAGTTGTGGTGACAGGCAGTGCAAAGGACTCAAGTGAGACAAGGAGGATTTAAGATCAGTGACACAGCAAAAGTGGACTTCAACATGGGTGTGAAGAGCAAGGCTGCCGCGGCTATCTTAATTCTGCTCCTCTTCCTTGGCTCCCTCTGGCTTTGTGAGTACTTTCACCCCCCCCCCCCCTCTTTATGCAATTAATATATACAACCTCTCTCTTGTTAGGAATGTATGGTCTGATCAGGAATGTGTCACATGTGTCATGCGGTGGTTGCACAGCAAGCATGGCCGATACACGTGCTCACTACATCACATATTTTATTACAACCAGCTTTTATTTGACCTGGCAGGGGACGAGAATGAAATATGTATCATAAAGTCAATTACTTAACACTTTATTGGCATGGGACGTTTTTGAAGAGATATGATTTTTTTCGCGCCCCTCCACCATGGTACAGAAAGTTTTCACACCCCCTCAAATTGAAAAACTATTGAGAACCCGATACTTTTTCATCTGGACAAACCACTGCATGAGTTGCTGGTACTAGCATTCTGAATATAACACAAATACAGAAAGTCCCCCATATTAACAGCATTAGTATATATATGAAAATATTTTGTTGTTTTTGTAATTTGAATTTGAATTATTTATTTAAAATAGAGACAGCACAAAATATTGAACATATATGTAGTATGTAAATATGTCAGGTTTTAGCCAAAGGCTAATTTCCGCCTATAGTCCCCAGACAGGTTAGTGTATACATACAATCAAACGACAATAACATTCACACAAAACAGAGAATAATAGTAATAATTACAGTAATAATAATAGAGTAATGGCTATTACACTAGTATTTAAACAAAATTACATTGAAAAACATACTGTTTTACAAAAAAATTGTAAAGTTAATTTCTTACATTATTCAAATTTTGTTTAAACAAACAGCAATAAACATAAGTATTTTAAAAATAGGTGGTGTAATAAATTTGTCAAGCATTTGGAGGATTATACTGTAAGTTATCGAGTATATGTTGGAATGAAATACACAAATAACGAGATAACTCAGGTGTTTGATCACAATATATTATCACATTGATTATGCATTCGATTCAAACATTTAGAAAAAAGTGACATTCTGACAGTAAAATTGCATCTGTGTCCAAATATTGGGGTCTTTTTTTTAAGTTAATTTAAGCTATGTATGCAAGTAATAACCTGTAAAAAAATAACCTTTTAATCATGCTTAATCCATTTTTTTTTTAAACTATTTTTTACAAAAAACACAGCATAGTAAAGCTCATTATTATTATTTCTTAATTTCTTAATTCAAATTATTGTCAAATAAATGACATGTTTCTAAAATATTTATACAAGTAGTGTAATAAATATGGTAAGCACTGTAATTTGAGGAGTATGAATTGTTAAGTATGAGTTGGAATGAATTACAATAGAGTAGACACATGTTTTAGCTAAGGCAGTCAAAACCAGTTAACTGATGTAATTAATCACAAAGATAACCAAGCGAGTAATAACCTGTGAATAACCATGGTTAATCCAAATTCAAAAGTGTGTTTAATTTTAAAAAAAGAATCACTTGACAGCACTAGTTTTGGCACATCAACATCATCAGTTCAAACCTTAAACTGATGATGTTGATGTGCCAAAACTTTCACCTGAAACTTTAAGGTGAAAGTACACAGACTTAGTTTCTTGTGTACATATATTAGTGAATGTCAAGGTTATAACGACTTTCTATGTTGCTGCAAGTCAGATTGGACAGATAAACAAGCCTGTGTCAACATTGTATGCCGACAATTCAGTTTAAAGGTGGGAAAACCTGAGCAATAATTAACTAGAGGCTTCCTTTTAATCTCTATGTCAACGCAGACCTTGTGACCTCTTGTCACAACAGTCCTGTCTGTGGTCAAAATGTCACACGGAAGTTTAGCTGATGGCTGAACGTCAGCAGACAAAAGTGTGACAGGAAGCTCAGGAGATGAGGTTAGGAGCAGGATGATCTGGAGGACTGGGTTGTTGACGTCGCCCACAGAATTGGACTCAATGGCTGCTTTTGTGGCTTTGGGTGGTACAGAAATGTCAGGCAATCCTACGCACGGACTAAACTTACTACAAGTTGCTCGAGTGCGCTGAAATATGATGCATTCAACACTCAACACTGAATGATAATTATTTAGAAAAGTATATACAGTATATGTTTAGAAAATTGACCCACTAAGGTTTAGACAACGGGGCCCATTACCTCCCTGCTTGACACTCAGCATCAAGGGTTGGAATTGGGGGTTGAATCATCAAAAATGATTGCCGGGCGCGGCCACCGCTGCTGCTCACTGCTCCCCTCACCTCCGAGGGGGTGATGAAGGGTGATGGGTCAAATGCAGATAATAATTTCGCCACACCTAGTGTGTGTGACAATCATAGGTACTTTAACTTCAACTTAACATTGTTTATACATTGTCCATTTGTTTGTATTACATGGTAGCTGTTATAATCAATCTATCCATGCATCTATCTATAATAGGGATGGGTACTAAATTATGTACTTAAGTACTAAACAAACAAACAAACTGCATCTTGGTAATGTTGCAGTTTTCCATGCCAACAAAGAGAGCATGCCTAATAGAAAGTGCTCAAAAGTAAGGCTCTATTTCTAAAAATGCGCTAGCTCGATGCTAATTTATATTGGATATGCAATATACATGCTGCTAATTAGCATTAATGATTTTACATAGCGATTTAAAACACCTTCAAATTTGGCAGTCAAACTGACAACTAAGATGAGCTGGTGTGCAGTAAGTACGATACTTACACTATGAAGAGCTAAATAAAACATAAGTCTGGCACATTCAACTTAATGGCAAAGTCTACTTCCTGATTACAGCAACCATCTGGGACAAACTGAAATGAATGCATATTGATTGATTGATTGGTTGATTGAAACTTTTATTAGTAGATTGCACAGTTCAGTACATATTCCGTACAATTGACCACTAAAAGGTAACACCCAAATACAAACCCCGTTTCCATGAGTTGGGAAATTGTGTGAGATGTAAATATAAACAGAATTCAATGATTTGCAAATCCTTTTCAACCCATATTCAATTGAATGCACTACAAAGACAAGATATTTGATGTTCAAACTCATAAACTTTTTTTTTTTTTTGCAAATAATAATTAACTTAGAATTTCATGGCTGCAACACATGCCTAAGTAGTTGAGAATGGGCATGTTCACCACTGTGTTACATGGCCTTTCCTTTTAACAACACTCAGTAAACGTTTGGGAACTGAGGAGAAACATTTTTTAAGCTTCTCAGGTGGAATTCTTTCCCATTCTTGCTTGATGTACAGCTTAAGTTGTTCATCAGTCCGGGGGTCTCCGTTGTGGTATTTTAGGCTTCATAATGCGCCACACATTTTCAATGGGAGACAGGTCTGGACTACAGGCAGGCCAGTCTAGTACCCACACTCTTTTACTATGAAGCTACGTTGATGTAACACGTGGCTTGGCATTGTCTTGCTGAAATAAGCAGGGGCGTCCATGGTAACGTTGCTTGGATGGCAACATATGTTGCTCCAAAACCTGTATGTACCTTTCAGCATTAATGGCGCCTTCACAGATGTGTAAGTTACCCATGTCTTGGGCACTAATACACCCCCATACCATCACAGATGCTGGCTTTTCAACTTTGCGCCTATAACAATCCGGATGGTTCTTTTCCTCTTTGGTCCGGAGGACACAATGTCCACAGTTTCCAAAAACAATTTGAAATGTGGACTCGTCAGACCACAGAACACTTTTACACTTTGTATCAGTCCATCTTAGATGAGCTCAGGCCCAGCGAAGCCGACGGTGTTTCTGGGTGTTGTTGATAAACGGTTTTCGCCTTGCATAGGAGAGTTTTAACTTGCACTTACAAATGTAGCGACCAACTGTAGTTACTGACAGTGGGTTTCTGAAGTGTTCCTGAGCACATGTGGTGATATCCTTTACAGACTGATGTCGCTTGTTGATGCAGTACAGCCTGAGGGATCGAAGGTCACGGGCTTAGCTGCTTACGTGCAGTGATTTCTCCCGATTCTCTGAACCCTTTGATGATATTACGGACCGTAGATGGTGAAATCCCGCTCACGCATTTGTTGACAAAGTGGTGACCCTCGCCCCATCCTTGTTTGTGAATGACTGAGCATTTCATGGAATCTACTTTTATACCCAATCATGGCACCCACCTGTTCCCAATTTGCCTGTTCCCCTGTGGGATGTTCCAAATAAGTGTTTGATGAGCATTCCTCAACTTTATCAGTATTTATTGCCACCTTTCCCAACTTCTTTGTCACGTGTTGCTTGCATCAAATTCTAAAGTTAATGATTATTTGCAAAAACATTTTTTTTATCAGTTTGAACATCAAATATGTTGTCTTTGTAGCATATCCAACTGAATATGGGTTGAAAATGATTTTCAAATCATTTTATTCCGTTTATATATATGCTTGTGCTGTGTATCATAACTGATTTTATTGAAAAAATGAGAACTGAAACTCATGAAAATTGATTATGTTAAAGAAATTATATGCATCAATGCAGATTATGCAAATTATATGACATCATATTGACCACGCCCTCACCGGCACAGGGGATCTGTGCGGAAACCGTGTATTGGTACCTCAGCTGATACCTTAACTTTTGAGTAATTTGAGATATGAGCTGTGTTTCCGCCTTTTGTAACACTTTAGATTGTGCGCATATCTTGAGTTACGAGTATTGTTGCTCTTGGTTGAAGTAACATTTGTAACGGCCGTTAGAGCAACAAAGAGTTAATATATTGTTACACTTTGTTGTGCCTGCTTTAATTACACAAGAAACCGACATAAGTTTTGATCGACATCGTGCCCTCCAACCATCAGAACTAAGAAAGTTAGTGTAAAGGAGGAGATTTTGAACGAATGATACACCTAATTCCCGGATATTAAAGAAGTTGTAATGTTTGCTTAATGGTGTAGAACAGGGGTCACCAATGCGGTGCCCGCGGGCACCAGGTCGCCCGTAAGGACCAGATGAGCCGCCCGCGGGCCTGTTCTAAAAAATAAAATAAAAAATAAAAAAATTTAAAAACTTAAAAAAGTTTTTTTTTTTTTAAATTAAATCTACATAGAAAAAACACAAGATACACTTTCAATCAGTGCATCAACCCAAACAACCTCCCCCATGCACACTCATCCACACCCACTCACACAAAAGGGGTTATTTCTTTCTGCTACCAATATTCTGGTTCCCACAACATAGACAACACATCTGCAAGGGACACAGTCCCTGAAGCACACATAATTGTATAGGCTGCTGGTCCACTAACATTTTCATTTACTATTTTTTATGTAATTATTTTTATATTGTTTTACTTTCTTTTTTATCCAAGAAAATGTTTTTTATTTATTTATCTTATTTTATTTTTAAAAAAACGGCCTTATCTTCAACAGACCAGGTTGTCAATGAAATTAGATTTGTTTAAAGGGTTTTTTAAACCAGGCCAAGTCCAGATAATTTCCAAGTCGGACTCAGCAACACACACCTTCATTCATGTACACAGAAAAAAAATAGGGAACACAACAGATTGCATATAATTTATAAACAAAATTACATTTTTAAAATAAGCATTTATGTACAGTCCAGATTATGTCCAGGTCACTCAAATTAGGGAACACAACAACAGATATCATATAATCTATAAACATAATTTTACTTTCAAAATAAGCCTTTGAGGACTTCTCATCTTTTTTTTAAATGTTTTTTGGCATCATTATCGTTTTCAACCATGTAACTTTCTAAAGTTAGAAAATACTGAATAAATGTTTTAAAGAAAGTAATACTAAGTGAATATCTGTTTTTGGCCTTAAAAATAAACATTTTACCGAGTACTATAATTAAATTGACTAAATCATGATTGTCAATGAACTCTCCTAAAATAACAGAAACCACATTAAGCTTCATAAACAAACCAATCCTTAAACACATTTTTTCAACTTCCACCCAAAGCAAAGACACAATATGACAATACCAAAACAAATGCAGGGTGGATTCAGGCTCCTGACAACAAAATCGGCAATCATCTGACTCTGTCATATTCCATAATTTTAACATTTTCCCTGTGGGTAAGAAGTTATAAATAATTTTAATTTGAAAATAACGATTTTGCACATCGATAGTGGTTTTATAGATTAGTTTGAATATGGCATCCCATGGCAACGGGCAGTCAAAAAAGTCCTCCCATTTTCCATTTGTGTTGTATGAGGCAGCCTTCAAAGATTTCTTTATTAAATAGAAATTATATATTTTTCCATTTATTTTAGTTCCTTTTTGCCAACTAGAATTTCTTATTAGAGGTTTACAAACTAATAATTTAGTAGTTCCATAATTAATTATTTGTTTCCATCTTTTCCAAATTACTCCAGTTAGTTGATAAAATGAAAAGCTTGAACAAGCATCACCATACATAGCTCTAAATTCATCATACTTCATAATTTTACCATTCTCATTGATAATATAATTGACAAAAATGATTCCTCTTTCAAACAGATTTTTCCAAAAGAAAGGCTTTCCATCTATTACAATATTAGAGTTCATCCATATTAACTGCTGCAAAATATCGTCTCTTTTTTCTGGCACATAAAATTGAAAACACCACTATGAGTGGATTGTTTCCTTTATGAACCCCGCCATGTTTCCCAGCAGACTCTCTGGGAGGGGATCACTTGTAAAAAAGGATACAATTTATTTTGATACAGTACATGTTTTTTGTCCAACAGCACATTTGTGTACCACTCAATGTTTAAATACATCTTTGGAACAATTGATGCTTTTAAACACAGACACATAGCTTCAAGGTTGAGAAGTTTCAGGCCCCCATATTCATACTCTTTGTACAAAACATTTCTTTTAATCTTTTCTGGTTTGCCGTTCCAGACAAAATCGAAGACCCTCCGCTCATAAATCTTAAAAAAGTTTTGTGATGGAGCTGGTAATGACAAAAACAAATAAATAAATTGAGGAATAATTAACGAGTTGGCAATAGACATTTTACCATACAAGGTTAGGGCTTTCCCTTTCCATAATTGCATAATTTTGTCCAGCTTTCTTAGTCGATTATCATAATTTACTGAGCCTAGATCTTCCAGATTTTCTGGGACAACAACACCAAGTATGTTAACTGGTCCATCTGTCCACAAAACAGGCACTTTGCATTCCATTCGAAAGGACGTTCCCTTTAGATTTCCGATCCTTAGCATTTTACATGTATAATAATTAAGCTTCAGGCCAGATTGCTGTGAAAATATGTCCAAAAGATTAAGAAGGTTCCGCAAACAATGAGGAAAAATCTTATCTTTGTGAATCAGCCTTTTCTGACATGAACTTCATCAAGAACAAACACAGAACACGCCTCACTAATGCACATCTGCAAGACTCACTCAGAGTTGCAGTGTCAAGTTACACACCAGAGTACAACACACTAGTTAACAGCATGCAATGCCAGGCTTCCCACTAACTGACAAAGAAACAGATAACAGATTTGGTGTCCAGTTCAAAGTGTGACATGATTTAAAAATTTGAGAGTTTACTTTTGTATTTTACATGAGTTATTATTTGTACAAACATGGTGCAAAGTAATTCATGATTTGTTAAAAAATGTTAGTGGCTAGCTAGTTAAAATGGGATATTGTGATTTCACAAGACTGTCTTAGAAGTGATCATTTGAAAATGTTCAATTTGAAAAATGTGCACTTAGAGAAAATATAAAAATAAAGTGTTGCATATTGATATTTATCTGTTTCTATATATATTTATTGTGAGAAATCATTAAGATGATCAGTGTTTCCACAAAGATAAATATCATTAATTATTAATAATAACAGAGTTAAAGGTAAATTGAGCAAATTGGCTACTTCTGGCCATTTATTTAAGTGTGTATCTAACTGGTAGCCCTTCGCATTAATCAGTACCCAAGAAGTAGCCCTTGGTTTCAAAAAGGTTGGTGACCCCTGGTGTAGAATATGGCATGATCTCTTTTATTGTTTTAGCCGTGAGTTGTTATTGTTGACTTCAAGTGATTTGTGTCTTTAATGTCTTGTTGTGGTAATGGTGTCTTCAGTACTTCCTTAATGAGTCATGATATTTAGATACTATATGCTAAAAATACCTATAGGTACTGTGTTTTTACTTTACTATTACTGTTGTTATCGGAGGTCTGAATATATTTAGTAATTTTTCTTTTATTACAGATGGAAGTTTGGATTACCACTGGGATGCGTGCCTCAAAGGCTACAATCAAGTGAATGACGTAAGTTGTGATGCTGTAAAAAAAAAAACATAGCATTTCCATATTTAGATATAACCAGCATGATTCAGTGCTGCAAATTGATAATTTGAGGGAATTCAATTCTGTCTCTTTGTCCTGCGCCACTGACCCGTACGACCCCCCATCTCCTGTTAGCCTCACCAGCTGTCCAACAGCAGTGCCTCTTACGGGAGCGGGGGCCCCCAACTCCTGGAGGTGTGCCATGGACAGACCTTCCAGGTGTCGCTGCTGCTCACCCACCTGCTGGCGTCACCGGCCTACACTTCTGACGTGCTGCTGCAGCCGTATCTGTCCAGCTGGGACGAACTTGTAAAGTAAGCGCATCAGATAAAAAGAATTACTTTATGTATGGTTGTCTTAAAGTGTGACGTGTCTTCTAGGTTTATGGATTCTCTGGGTCCAATGGTTGGCCTTATATCTAAAGAGATTGTAACCAAGACTTCTATTATTCGTGAGCTAGCTGTTTTAGCTGACGCCAGCCCGGAAGCAGAGGTGAATCCAGAAGCTGAAAGTACTTTGCACCCCTCACAAGTTTCTGGTCCTTATCAGTCGGTGCGCTCCATGATCTGGGTGGAGCTAAAGCGAGGCTCAGTGGACTTCCAACACCAGACGGACTCTGGCTGCAGGACTCTTCTCCGCCTGCACCGAGCTCTGCTTTGGTTGAAGCTCTTCCTGCAAAAGTTGGCTGAGATCCCGGTGGCAGGTCGGCTCAAGAGTCCCTCAGAGCTGTGTCGTGAGGCCTACAAGAGCACCCTGGCCAACCACCACACTTGGTTTGTGCGCCGGGCTGCCGAGCTGGCCTTCATCGCCTTGCCTGAGAGGGCCTTCTTCTTCAAGTTGGTGTGTGTGCAGAACCAGGAGGAACTGAGCACAGTGCTGGGCCGGGCGACCCGGGCCATAGGAGTGGTCTATGACAGGACGCAGAAAGCCTTGGAGGAGAATGGCATGCTGGATTTGCCTTGAGACAGAAGCATTCTTTGTTCAACACTGGGCATCAAAACTGGTCCAAATGTGAATGAGCGTACAGTAGAAAAACTCTAATTTAAATGTGAGGCATTTTTTCTAACAAAAGGGCAACCCGTTTATTCGTAGTTTTACCGTTTTGACCCGTATTTAAGTTCAAGAGACAAAACCCGTTCTGAAGAATAACATGCAAACCAGCAGATGGCGCCAAATGACTTCTCACTAAGAGAGCTTTTCTTCCTGGCACTCACACGGAGGCGTAGTCATGATGCTAATCTAATTTTAAGAGTCATTAAACAACTTTGAGGAAGCTAACATGAGCTACAGTAGTACCTCAACTTACAAGGTTAACTGGTTCCGTGACAGAGTTCTTAAATCAAAACACTTGTATTTCAGATCAACGTCTCCCATTATAACTAATTGACATTGGTGCTTGGCCTGCTCAAAACATCACCATTTTAACATCTAATCTACCTTTTAAAAAGAAACACTAACTTTTACATAGCAATTATTGTATAATAACAATACAATAGAATGTACTACAAACAACTACAGCAGTTTTATGAAGAATTATAATAATAATAATGTACAGCGTTTACCTTGAAGAGTGGATTTCTACGATAGCGCCTTTCAGCTGCTTCACCGTCAAACACAGCATCAAAAGCTTCACCATATTCTCATGGATACATGTCCAGATATTATTTTACCGACCTTGACTAGTGTTAGACACTGTCCTTCACAGTCATTTTATTCCTTCCCAGAAAACGAAATCATATCAAGCTCTAGCTAATGCTAGCGAGTAAGACCAGATGTTTTGGGAATGCTTCCAACTCAAAATTTGTGTTTGCAACTCAAAGCATAATAATTAGCCAAGAGACAGCTCTTATCTCAAAACACCCTTAAGTTGGTGCACTCTTAAGTAGAGGTACGACTGTAATATGATTTGTGCTGTGATCTAGCAGTCGCCTTATATTCTGGTCACTGCGGAAAGTTGCTAAAGAAAATGTCTCCCTCCCACATGAGGAGCTCGGAGGCCTTTTAAAGGAAGCTAATGATGCAACTTTGGCTTTAGAAAGTACTGAGATCGGTAGGTTGGAGTTCAAATCCCAGCCGAGTCATACCAAAGACTATAAAAATGGGACCCATAACCTCCCTGCTTGGCACTCAGCAACAAAGGGTTGGAGTTGGGGGTTAAATCACCAAAATGATTCCCGGGCGCGGCGCCGCTGCTGCCCACTGCTCCCCAAGGGGATGGGACAAATGCAGAGGACAAATTTCACCACATCTAGTGTGTGTGTGACAATCATTGGTACTTTAATCTTTAATCTTAATGACAATGCAGCGGTGTCTTAATTAAATATGAATTCTTTTGAATGGCCAGCAGAGGGCAAATTGTATGGCTTCACTTAACTTATTACATTTTTTTAATTACTTTAAATAATGCTGTGGTTTTCAAAGTGGGGGGCAATAGAAGACTTCAGGGGACTGAGGAAAATGAACAAAAAAAAACATTTTTCAAAAATGGTAGGCTACCTTCAGCTATACATGGTAAAGGCTTACCCAGAGTTCTTTTAGTGTGAATCCGCCATTTTATATATCGTTTTAGCATTTGTTGTTTGAAGACTGAAAATGCTCTGTTGTTGGTTGTTTTATCCAGCACAAGTCACTACACAAACTTTCAGCCTCGTCTGAAGTAAAAAAAACAAAGTTTTACTTTTAACTTTTATGATTCAAGGCATTGCACGTTCAACTCGGAAAACTTTGGATGGATGGATTTTCCGAAACACTACTTTCAATGACGTGTGCGGTGACTACTATTTATGGCAATAGACAATGAAACGATTAGAAATGTGTAAATTATATGTTAGTGATGTTAGCTCGATTTGTTGTGTAGCTAACTTAGCCTTCTAATTTTAGACAAAATAAATAATGATTTTCCTAAAAACTAATTTTAATTGGATCAGCGCCTACTGTGTTTGGCAATGGACCAGTTACATTTGCAGTGTCGTTCTCAGGTAGTAGGTAGCCGGTTTGAGCCTCCATTGTTTACAAGTGCTCAAAGCAGTAGCAGTGATAGTATTAACATGATATTGAATATAAAAGCATTTTAGTGTCAATGTATGCGTGGATACGTCCAGTATTTAGCATTAGAGCGATACAGACTCTGTAGAGGTTTATCCTTAGTGTATAGTTACAGACCTGCAACTTTTAGCGTCTGCTTCCTTTTTCTGGTCAACCCGCATAGTCTCCTTATTGCGCCGACACAAAAACACAGTGAGTCGTCGGTCTCGCTATATCATCAGGGATGTTGTGTCGTGGCGAAAGTCACGCAAAACAGATGGCTAGTGTCGGTCATCGATGTCCAAAGTGCACAATTAAAGCTAGAAACCTAAAAACTAGGGGGCGTGGTGAGGAGGGGTTAATTTGCAATTTTTTACTGAAGAACCATCATTACATGTTATGTAGCCCAAAATGAAGTGTTTTAAAAATAGGAAAAACATTTTAATATGACCCCTTTAAGTTATTTTATGTCTAAGGCCCCGTGATACGTGAACGTGAGGGCCCCCGTTTTCGTGCGAATAACCTGAATGACAGGTGCTTCATATTAACCGATTTCTGTCACTTATAAGTATATAAAGGCACATTTCCCCTGCCATTTACTAGGTCCCGTGCGGTGTGTCATGTTAGTGCTAGTCTTGCAAGCAGAAGTTCTGGCTTCGAACCTGGCCCAATATTTTTCAGGTAGATATGTAAATGTATTATTTAATTACATACAATTATTGAACAATGTAGTTCCTGTGAATTTGTTTTAGTACGAAACATGCATCAAATTGAATTAACGTGGGATTAAAAAAAGTATAGAAGTAGTTTTGAAAAAAAAAAAAAGTTTTTTGAAAAATCTTGTCATTTCAAATAACAAAATATGCTGCAGAAAATCAGTTTTTGTGTAATATACGCAAGACTCCGGCTGTCTTATGTCCTCATTTAGGCTCACTTTCCACTTTAAAAAACATCTGATTGAAAATGTCTGATGTTTGTCCAGTACAGAATGAAATTAATTCCGCATCTTATTGATTGTGAAGGTAGTGGCTCTACTCATGTGACCAAAAAAGTATTTTTTAGGTTACTTTTACAGCAGTCATGCATAACCCTCACCTTAGTCCTTTAAACACTGCTGAAAAGAGCCTTAAACGTATAATATCATGTGCCTTTCTTTGACTGTTCCTGATTGTAAATACAGTCACTGTTTTTAGAATTAGTGTTAAAAAATGCTATGACAAAATCGATAACCGATAACACACATGTCCTCTGTAGTGGACATTTGTTTTGGGGCTATTTGTCTTTTGGAGGAAATAGCACTCTTATGCAAAACACAAATGTCCACTGCAGAGGACTCTCAGGAGGATATACAGTTTAAAATGGGCTATACCGTGAAACAGACTTTTTATGGAACTCCTGTATCACATCATTAAGGTTGACTTAAACTAACTTTTAACAGTGTAGAGTTTGTGCACTACCTCAAAAGTATCTCCGTCTTAATGAATGTGTGCGCTTGGACCTAATTGTTTAAAGAGTATGCTGGACAAATATGGCGCTTCATTCATTTTGATATGTGAGGCATGAATGTGTCATTAAATGATATGTTTTGTACTGTATTACATCTCTCAATAAAAATAATGTTTCTTTAACAAGGGGGTGTGAATTCATCTGGATTTTACTGCAAAGTGAATACTGACACTGGTCTTGATGAGACTATTTTGGGCCCACAAATACCTCTAATGCCAGGTAATCCTTTCTATTTCCCTTTTCCTGCTCTCTCTTTCTAAGACGACGAAGTAGACAAAGGTGACGAGAGGTAAGAAGAGACACAGGAGAGTAAGACTTGGAAGGATACACACACACCTTTTGATTTGATCAACATTTTGGGTCAGTCTGTGATAGGAATGAGTGCCTTCTACATTTGCACCAATACGGTACCAACTCTCGATACCTGGCAATTGGTATCGGTACTTAGTCAACAGTATTTTATTTTTATTTATATGTTATCTATATTATTCCTAATAATTTATTTTTTAATTTTTTTTGCAATGTATATTATTTTTATTTTTAAATTAAAAGTCAACAGTATCAACTTTTCTGTGTATTTATGTGATAATGTTCATTTGTTCCACCATCTAGGGACATTCAATTTTAATGATCTTTAAAGTTGAAGTGAAGTGAATTATATTTATATAGCACTTTTCTGTAGTGACTCAAAGCACTTTACATAGTGAAACCCAATATCTAAATTACATTTAAACCAGTGTGGGTGGCACTGGGAGCAGGTGGGTAAAGTGTCTTGCCCAAGGACACAACAGCAGTGACTAGGATGGCGGAAGCGGGGATCGAACCTGGAACCCTCAAGTTGCTGGCACGGCCGCTCAACCAACAGAGCTATACCGTTGAACAAGATATAAAAATCCTTAAGTTTTTGAAGGGCATAAAAACATTATGGATTCATATATAGGTTTTCTTTTGGTCAAAATCTTCAAACTAAAATCCTAAAAAAAATCATGTAATATTTTCTTTAATTATTATTTTTAACCTTCTGAAGGTCTTTTGATCAGATAATGTCAAAGGTTTAAAATAGTTAAATAATGACATTTTATGCAAATCTATAGCATAATTTAAAACTGTGACATCATTTGATCAAATGCCTTCAAAGGAACTTGAGATAATAACAAAAAAGAGTTAAAAAAAATAATTTGAAAGATGAATGCCCTGCTTGGTATTGTCGAACAACTGCCAGTGTATAGTAAACCTGTGAACGAATTGGACATTTAAATTTTAAAGTGTAACAAGAAAATTATGGCCAAACAAAATGAACACAATGAGAAAAATGAACAATTTCCCTTGTAGATCATTAAAGTTTGCCTAAGTCTAGGTATAAAATACAGCAATAAAATTATTGAAAGGACAAAAAGTCAACCTTTATTCCAGAGGGGTAATAATGGAATCGCATGTTTTTAACATGGAGTGATAATTATAACTATGCTGTGCAGTCGTTACAATGTAGTTTGGCTTCTTTCACATTTGCAAGTATGCATACCTTCAGGTTTGTCTTAGATGAGCTGCCATAGTCAGGAAGTATATACCATTGCCAGTCGACTTTTGTTAAGCCCTACAAAATGTTTACATTGTAAGTATTGTACTTGTTAATCACCAGCTGTTAGATTGTAGCATGCAATTTAGTTGTATTTTTTATTACCAAATTTGGAGGCGAATCGTTAATGCTAATCATTAGCATGTTTATGACATATCTAATATAAATTGGCATCGAGCTGACCGTCCTGGTTTGACGTGATGTCACATGCTACTACCCAGGTCAGGTTGGTAATGTTTCGATCAAATAACTTATAATATGCAGTATTGGCTCACATTGGATTGGTTTAAGCATATTTAACGCACAAAATGTATAAAAAATGTGGACAAGTTTGGAGTTCCTTGCGGTAATTCCACTAATACAATGGATTAGCTCACCAATGCTAGCTCACTCCATGCTAGGTCACACCAGGAAGTGCACATGTTTATAGACACTTAAAAAGTAGAGGCTTAAACCTGTTGGTTCCCTTAAATGACATTTATTTATTTCTCTATCTTGTTTTGCAGTAAACATGAGCAAAAATATACATACAGTAAGAGCGTAAAATAAAGATCCAGAGTAGATTCATCATCCATTTGGGCAACAAACTGATCTGATTCCTCTCTTTTCACCACATTCATGATTAGGATGTAATATAAGGAAGGTGTAGGGTAGGTTGTTTTGTTTCTTTTCTTTTTGTTTTAGACATACTTCCATCATTTTTGGTCAGAACACACTGTGGCGTTGTTTGGGAAAAGTTTACGCACAACCTGAAAAGCATTTTTAAGGGGAAAAAGTGAAAATGTCACCAAATAAAAACGACAACCGAGCAGGTTACTTTTCTTGAAATAATGATGAAAAAAAACCCTGCCACGTAAATCATATGATGTGATACAATCCCAGCTGATACATTCTCTAACCTTTACCACAAAATTGCAATGAAAAATAAACAGTTGAAAACAATACTTGACTTCTTTTCATCCTTAAAAAAACATCTCTGCACAACCTTTTTCCATAAATACGTCACAAAGCCACACAAGATGGAAATATATTGCTTTCCGAGGACATCTCCTAATGATCAGGGAGTATTGATAAATTGAGACACTCTAAGAGGGAAAAATTATTCCTGGGAACTGGCAATAACATTTTCTGTCCACCAGGAGGCACTGTTATGTCTTTGCGAAGCATGCTTCTTTTGTTACTGTTACATAAGAGTAACCCTTTTTATAACACTGCTTTATGCAGTTTGCATTGTTTATGCATCTCTCTGCTCTCATACGGTGTGTTGGTGAACATTTTTATCTTTGGTTCAAGACTTCACATGCAGAAAGGCTGAAGCAAGAATTTGGAGATTAATTTTAATCTAATATTTGGGATTGAACGCGGTGACAAAACGTGGAAACGAATGAAATATCCTTCTTTGGAGTCTGGTTGGACAATTCGGAGAAGGCCAAGGAGGAGGAGCGGCAAAGTGGGGCCAAAGAAGTTCAGCGTGCAGGGCTAGTGGATTAGCCCACCAGATTAAGAGATTAGAGTGAAATTAAGCAAGTGTTGCAGCAACGCAAGCAGAGGGCCGTGCATGTGAATAGAGTGGGGAAAAAAGCTGCTCTGAAATGTCTGAGTTTGAATGACTTTTTAACCAATCAGTCAAAGCACGTCCTCATTAGCACCAAACACTTTGTTAGCGGTCGCGTTGTCTGACTGTCTTTAGCATAAAGGGAGGAAAATGGGCCACAAAAATAAAATTGTGGGTAAAATAAGTTTTATAACAAGGTACTTCTAGTCTGGTTTGATTCATTTGAGTCTAATTAGTAACAGCTAGCTGATACAAGATGTAAAATAGGCTCGAATGAAAAGTATCGCCACTGTACGATAATAATTCTTACTAATATTTGACCCCGTCGACACACAGCAAACACAAACAGGTTGTGCCCTGCATCCTGCATCTGATGTTGTGCATCGTGTCGTATGCCTCTTTACAGCGAGGTGGGGGCGCTGTTCTGAAAGTTTTTCTTTCCCAACAGTGCTTTTAGTTTATTTAAAGGTAAAATGACAAGATAGGGTTTTCCGCCGAGGCCCCCATACTGAAAAATGAAAGAATGTAACTTCGATACATTTTGTGCATTAAAAAAGCTAAAACCAATTGAATGTACATCTCTATATGGTAATCTTAGCTTTTGGTTCATAAGTGTTAATAAGGGTGCTCAAAAAATCGATTCACATCTGTATGACAATTGTTATTTATTCCATTTCTAAATCGATCCATGATTTTCAAAAATCGATTTGAATTTTTTTTAAGAATCCCATTTTTAGGCCATCTCCATACCTATACGCTGCGCGTATACGTCAGCAACCTAAAAGAGGTTTTGTAAGCTGTTTTGAAAATGTTGTATTATAATTAGTATGCCAAATAATACATTGTGACGATCAGTTTTAATCAACAATCATGTTGACTCTAGTATCAATTCTGAATCAAATCGTCACCGGATCGAATTCTGAGGTCCCCAAAGATTCCCACCTCTAGTTGTTAATATTGTGTATCACGGGTCGGCAACCTTCAGCATACAAATAGCCATTTGAGCTCATTTCCTACCAAATAAAACCCACCTCGAGACGCAAACTTTGTTTGATCCCTAAAACGACAATAGCACCACTTATAGTTTTATTACGCTTATGCTATAGCATTTTTTAAATCAAATCAAGTATTTTTGCTCTGATCAGCTTTCTGCGCGCAGCACTTCCGAAACTGCTCTTTTTTGGTCACCAGCTGGGTATTCCACCGCGAATGCTGTGTGTTTGTCCAGGAAATGTCTTTCAACAGGTGATTTGTTTGTTGTTTGCTATTTTCACCTCACATATTAAGCACACAGGTGAACCAGCCTTGTCAACATTGAACTAAATTATTCTGTCCATGAAGCGTTAAATGTCTTATTTTTATCAGAAATTGCTTTCTCTTTTGATCTGTCTATTGTTAGCTTACTAGGGGTTGACCGCTAAAAACAATACAATTGCTTGTCAGCTAAAGATGACATACAGGGGAGGGGGTGTGACGTACATTTCGATCAACAAAATATTAAAATATGTTTTATTTTTACATTACAAGATGACCGAATTCTACAAAATAACAACGGTTGCATAAAATAAAATAACTAAATCAAATTAAATAAATTGAAATGACTGCTGAATTAATTTTGTTTTAAAGCCAAAGGCAGCCACGGCGGACTCATGAAAGAGCCGCATGTCATATATTATCCATCCATCCGTCCATCCATCCATTTTCTATATACCCCATTAATAATAAATTATTTTAATTTTCAGAAAATGACAAGGGCGTACAGAAAACCAACTGCACGCCAAAAATGACTCCCGGGCCGCACTTTGGACACCCCTGTTTTACATGGTCAAATTGGGTATGTACAATCATTTGTCATTTCCCATCTGGCAACACAAATTAGTCGCCTCTATAGTAACCTTCTGTGTATGAATTCAAGCCATCTTCACACACACATACACACACAAAGCACAGTGAGTGCAAATCAATACAAAATATTAATTGCCATCGATTTCTGAAGTCAGATAAATCAATGCAATGCAACAAACAAACACAACTAGATATGTCACTATTAACAAAAATGCCTCCCGTGATGATTTCATTGATTGTTTGAGCTCTTTGTCAACTCTATTGGGACAAAAACAAGACCTCTCACGCAATAAAAAACGCACAACTTTCAATAGGTGGAGGTGAAATAATGCACGGAAGACCATATAGCATGTAGATTATATGCAGGGATTAGCCTGCAGACGTCCCACAATAGGATCAAGCATTCATAATGTTTAGTTTGAATAAGTATTGCACAAAGTATGCAACTTCCCGACCTATGATATGAAAAGTGTCAATAAATGGATCAAACACGCTAACATCCAAGCCACAAACTATCTTTGTGTTTATAAAACGAGTATGTGTATAATTTTTTTTGTAGCGTACATGGCGGTCCCTCCTGGTGGTCAGGGCTTTCACAGAACTGTTTTTTTTTCTGAGAGGTGGGACATTTGGGGCGGGGCCTCCCGCCCTCGTAACACGCTAAGGACAACACACACATGCAAAAGGGCTTCATCTCGGCATCCATCCTTTAAGATATATACTGTTGGATTAATTGTTTTGTGTGTAATTAGTTAAATGGATTAGGGATGAGCATATTAAGTGATTTGTAGGAATTCTGCGCAATGTGGTTAATAATAGAGTGCCATACTCGGCCGCAACCAGCAGAGGCACTGTTGAGTCAGTCTCAAGAAGCATGGTGAAGAAAAGGGACGTTATAGATAGACCTCATACATCCATGCAGACACTTTTCTTAGTATTTTCTACCATCTCAAGTAAATGAAAGGACGGATTAATTCAGTTGTGGAGGATAATGGAACATTTTAAATGCCCATCCCTACTATGGTTATATTATATTGTAGGAATAAAAACTGCAGATATACACATTTTGTATTGGTGTGTAATCACATATGGAGAAAGGCTCTATATTGAGACAGCAGCAGCAATAGAGTTAATGTTACTGGTCCTAAACACACGTTTATATCCTTCACATCCCCTAGTTTGTTTGTCATGCAGTATAAATAGACGTCACCTCAAATTAATTTACAGAAACAAATTTGTCCCCAAGCTCACAGACAGAAATAATTACAGGATTATCACCCTTTATTCTTGCCTGATCTCATCACACACCTGGACACACAATGTCTGCACCCGCCAATTGATTGGTTTTGGGGAGGGATTGGTTGTAAACAAAAGCCACAAAGGGTGGGAATGCCGCAATGTGTTTCTGTGCATGTGTCCATGTTGCAGAGCGTTAGGTTTTCAGAGGAGGAGGGGGAGGAAAAAAAGGCTTTAAAACCTAGTTAATGGTGTTGATCCTCAGCTTGAAAGACACCCGTCCGGCAAACTTGTCTCTTTCGCTTCCGGTGGGAATGTTGTTGGCGTTGATCCTGCACTCGATGTTGACGTCGGCGTTGGCGGTGAGGTTAAGGAACTTGACGGCAACCAAAGGCTGCGAGTAGTTCACCTGGAAAGGACAGCACGTGACGTTTTAACACAGGAATATATTTCCTTTCTATTCAAAGAAAGCAATGTTACCTGAGCTTTCTTGCCATAGTAAGGGTAGTACATCAGGTTGAAAGTGCCATTGGAAGGAAAGTACATCAACTCTCCAATTTTGTCAGTGTCTTCTCTCTGTGGGTGTGAAACAATTTCATCGGTTATGGCCTAAAAATGCCTCGTTTATGTAGGCAAGGGAGGAGGTGAGCCTCATTAATCTCCTTCCTTTCTGCAAATCTCATTATCCAACATGCCCACCATCTCTTTCAATACTCCATTAAACACACAAAACTATAATGATGCATGGTTATATCTCTCAGCTTCAACAGTGTTTCTCTCCTATATAGACAGTGCTACTGTTCAAATTGTGTGTAATGTCAAAGTATCCAAAAATATTAAACATACTTGTTAAATAAAACCTCTGCTATGTTTTTAATGAATACTTAGGCCTACCACTCTATTGTATTTTAATGTTGGTTATTATGCTGGTACTTGGAGAGTCAAGTGTTTTGGTACACCTCGGTGAAAAACGTTTGAGAACCACTGATCTACAACATTCAGCTCTGGGTCGTCAATAGTAAATAAAAATATGTTCAGTTTATAAATAAAAAACACATTTATTATGAATAAAATACAAATTATATGCATATATTTGAATAACTTTCTGTAAATTTGAGTTGTTTTTTATCACATTTTTTCTACTGTACTGTCAAAATTAGGGATGTCCCAATACAGCTTTTTTACTTCCGATACGATACTGATAATAAAGCCTTGCATAATGGCTGATACCGACAACCGATCAAATCTTACATACTTTTACTATTTTGTAGTGTGGATTGTTAGAAAATTACTCAAACAGAGAACAATGGTAGATATGAAAACACTAACCAATTTATTATTAACCATCTGGAATGGAGTTACACTGCCTTAAATTAAGCTCAAATTGTTGTTTGGATACTTGTTACTCTTGTTAATGGATACTTTCTAATACATGTCTGCCTTGGAGACTTTGTATTTGTAAGTGATATGCAACTGTAACTATTTGATACTTATTTATTTTGACAAATGTGGGGTTTTAAATATTCAATTAAGGACACTAACTCGATATTACAGTGCATATGTCAAGCTATGTGCTACTGCGTGCTTAGCAGGTGTGTAGCTGCTAGCGCCTATTGCCTACCCTGTTTAACTTTTGTAAATGACTTTACTAAAATACAAGAAAAGCTCAATGGTGTGTGCTTATTGGAGGACATTTAGATGTTAACTGGTAAACAGTAAACACGCTGCAGGACTGCTCATATCGGGGCGCCTACGTCAGAGATTTTAGATGCAAGCTAATGTAATCCGACTTTTTGCTGATATCGGACAGATGTTTGATTTAAAAATATGTTGCTGCTCGCCGTTGCTTTTTTGCCGCTTAAAAGCTAAGTGCTATCGTTCTATCTATGTGCTTCTAATTGTTTTACAGCTTTCTTTATTCCTTCTCCAACATATGTAGTAAACTTATCAAATTTACAAAGCACCCACTCTCTGTTTCACAGCCTCACTTTCAGTGAGCTAGCTGCTAAGCTAGTGAAGCTAAGCTAGTCCCGCTCCAAAGCTATTGTGCTGTTCGCTGTTCGCTGCTCAAAAGCTAAGTGCTATCTTTCCATCTGTGTGCTTCTAATTGTTTTACAGCTTTCTTTATTCCTTCTGCAACATATTAAGTTGTTTTAATAAACTTAACAAAGCACCCATTTTCTGTTTCACCGCCGCACTTTCAGCTAGCCAGTTGCTAAGCTAGCGAAGCTAAGCTAGTCCTGTTCCGAAGCTACTGCGCTCTGAAGACAGCAAGAACTTGACTTGTAGAAAGAAACAAGATGAGCATGGCTCCCTGTTCTTTGTGCACCTTATTCATGGATAGGTGGGCTCTACTAGAGGGCCGTGTCCGCCAGTGACAGCAATTGTTGAGACGCATAATAGATTTAGCAATTTAGCTAGTCCTACACCCCAGTCTATCGGACACTTCATCTTAGTCATAGGGGACTCCATCACCCGGAACATACAGCTTAGTAAACCAGCCATATTTAGGTGTATTCTCAGGGCCTGAGCACCAGACATTGAAGTTAGTCTTAGGGAGCTGACTCGCAACAGGCCTAGTAAACATGTACGACAGGCAAATCGCACCACTAGCTACGAGAACATAGTTGTAAACGTCGGCTTCAATGACACTAGGATGAGACAGTCAGAGATTACAAAGAGGAACAGAGCTTGGACTTGTACTCTTGCTAAAAAGATGTCTCGGCATCGAGTACTTGTCTCTGCCCCCCTGCCTGCATGGCAGATTAGTCTCGCTTAACAAGTGGCTGGCTAGTTTTTTGTAGAAAACAAGGACTTACGTTTATTGATAATTGGCCCTCTTTCTGGGACAAACCGGGCTTGCTGAGGAGGGATGGCCATCACCCTAACCGGGAAAGCACAATCACTCTATCTAGAAACATAGATTACTGGTTAAGTCCCGCTTGACTAACTACACTAGAGTATGCTCGGACAGAGGCAATTACAGTTCCTATCAGGAGTCCGTTAAACTAGAACTAACCAGCGCCAGGCTGGAAAATTCTTGCACACATAGCATTTCTCGTAGAGTAATGCATGACTCACATAGTTTTTTTTCTGTAGTGACTGTGCCTGACGTGGACATGCATTCTACTGAGGTGGCAAATTATGAAGCATTAAATCTATCGCAGACCAAGCAAATAATCTCAAGATCCCCACCATATCAATTCCTAGATGTGATCAAAATTATTTAAGGCGCACCACGCAAAATAGACGTAACGTTATTAATATCAGTACTATGGATGCTATTAACAAAAATGCCTCAAAACAGTGCACTACCTATAATATGGGCTTTTTAAACATCAGATCATTGTCTCCCAAAGCGCTTTTACATATTGAGGTCATTAGAGACAACAATCTTAACGTCATTGGTCTCAGTGAGACTTGGCTAAAACTTAACGAGGCATCTCCTTCAAACTGTATTACCCGTCCCCTTAAAAGGGGTGGAGGGGTGGCACTAATATTTGATGAAAACCTTAACATTAGCTCTAACCTAAGTAATAAATATAAATAATTTGAGGTGCTTACTATGAGGTCTATCACACCGCTACCTCTCCATCTGGCTGTTATGTATCGCCCCCCTGGGTCCTATTCGGACTTTATCAGCAAATATTCATAGTTTGTTGCTGATCTAATGACGCACGCAGATAATATAATGGGGAATTTTAATATCCATATGAATACCCCGTCAGACCATCCGTGCGTGGCGCTCCAGACTATAATTGATAGCTGTGGTCATACACAAATATTAAATGAACCCATGCATCGCAACGGTAATATGATAGACCTAGTCCTGCAACTGTAATACGATAGATTTAGTCGTTGTCTGGGGTGTCACCACCTCCAAAGTTGTTGTACTGCCTTACACAGTGGCAGGCCGTGCGTTTCCCACCTAGGCCTTCAGTGATCTCCGACTTCAATGATTACCTATCAAAATACCATAATTGATGTCACCACATGATCATTGCTGGAGAAATACTATACAGGAACACATTTACATTCATTGAATCACATCAACAGTATACAAAACGGGTTATTTTCTGGCGCACTTAAAAATCTATTAAATCACATCAGCAATTAAAACATACCGTAAATTTCTCTGCTTGGCTTATGCAACTTCCGGTCAATAAAGTTTGATTCAAAGTACACACTTCTAAAATATATATTAACTGCCCTGACCACATGATGGCGACAAACATACGTGTAACAATGTTAATTAAATGACAAGCATGACACACTTTTACAACAATAATTTACAACTTCTAGTTGTAACAGAACAGCTACTGTCAACAACTTGTGATCTGATTGGCTAACGCAATTGTCTCTCAACTCTATGTGTTCTCAAATTAATCCGCTAACGATCCCGGTAAGTATCCAATCACAGGACGCGTAAATGTCACGTTCAACGTGAGGCCATCTGGAAGATTTTACTGACAACAAGTCGTGATCTGATTGGCTATGGCAACTGTCTATCACTGTATGTTCCCGTTCGCTTACAGTGCACGGATGCCTGCATTGTTGATTTTGAAGGTGTCGGGCAGATTTCGTACAGCATGGCAACATAAGATAGCTGAATTCTGATTGGATACAAACTAAAACTAAAAACAACAGCACTGGAACAAGCATAATACGACATGGAGAGAATATGAATACTTTTAGATAATTAGGGAAAGTAAATAAAACATTTTTTTTATGTTTAATTATGATCATGATTTCTGGTTATGTTAGGCCAGCAGAGAAGGTCTTGCTGGCCCTGACGGCACACCACTGACCTTACACTAAAGTAATGTCAACAAACTACTAATAACAAATGCATTAGCAGCCGCCAAATTAATGCTGTCACAACTATTACTCTTGCTTGCCTGTTGCCCTCGGTATTGGCACCATTCCCAAATTATGCGGGCTCTATCGGTAACCTCACTAACAACTTTAACGAGGCTGTCACGCCAAATTTCTTCCCCCTACAAAAACCTCCCCCCCCCACCCCATTTACTTCCGTGGTCTTGTTTCCTCTTACGTCATTGACAGCGATCGATAGCACTTCGGCTTTGACTGCCCGTCGCTGGAAGGATACTTCGTCTTTGACAGCTGCTGGAATCTGAAGAAATCGATTATTGGTTTATTTTTGTACAGGCGCGAAACAGGACAGTATCGTGCCGGTTAAGGACCCCCGGCAACTTTGTGATTTTATTGGACTCACCTGCACTGGCTTCCTGTACACTTAGGATGCGACTTTAAAAGGTTTTACTACTTACGTATAAAATAATAAACGGTCTAGCTCCATCTTATCTTGCTGATTGTATTGTACCATATGTCTCGGCCAGAAATCTGCATTCTAACATTTCCGGCTTATTAGTGATTCCCAAAAAAAGTCTGCGGGCTATGGAGTATTTTCTATTCGGGCTCCAGTACTCTGTAATGCCCTACCTGTAACAGTTAGAGATTCTACCTCAGCAGAGGCATTTAAGTCCCATCTAAAAGTCATTTGTAAACTCTAAACCTTTTTAGACCAGTTGATCTGCCGTCAGTAATGCGGACACTGTATCGATCCGTTGTGGTAAAGAAGGAGCCGGAAGGCAAAGCTCTCAATTTACCGGTCGATCTTCGTTCCCATCCTTACCAATAGTCATGAGCTTTGGGTTTTGACCGAAAGGACAAGATCACGGGTACAGGCGGCCGAAATGAGTTTCCTCTGTCGGGTGGCGGGACTCTCCCTTAGAGATAGGGTGAGAAGCTCTGTCATCCAGCAGGAGCTCAAAGTAAAGCCGCCGCTCCTGCACATCGAGAGGAGCCAGATGAGGTTGTTCGGGCATCTGGTCAGGATGCCACCCGGACGCCTCCCTGGGGAGGTGTTTAGGGCACATCCGACCGGTAGGAGGCCACAGGGAAGACCCAGGACACGTTGGGAAGACTATGTCTCCCGGCTGGCCTGGGAACGCCTCGGGATCCCACGGGAGGAGCTGGACGAAGTGGCTGGGGAGAGGGAAGTCTGGGCCTCTCTGCTCAGGCTGCTTGCCGCCGCGATCCGACCTCATAAGCGGAAGAAAATGGATGGATCTGCCGTCTCTCTTTTCTGCTCTGCTCCCCTCTCCTGCATGGAGAGGTTATCAGATGACCACAGATCAGCTTCCACGGAGGATGTGTTAGCTGTTCCAAGTTGTGACCCGGGATGGACCACTCCTCTGTGCATTATTTGGTGACGTCTCGGCGTTGTCTTCTTGTCTACATACGAGAGGATCCACTACTGGCCTCACTATGAACTGGACTCTCACCTTATTGACTGCATCCACTCGGCATCCATTGCACCGGTCACCCAAGGAGGTTTTCCCCACATCTGCGGCCCCTTGCAAGGTTTCTCGTTTTTCCCATCGGGTTGAGTTTTTTCTTGCCCTGATGTGGGATCTGAGCCAAGGATGTCGTTGTGGCTTGTGCAGCCCTTTGAGACATTTGGGATTAAGGGCTATATAAGTAAACTTTGATTGATATTGGATTGGGACACCCCTAGTCAAAATTAAACAATAATTTGTCTTATTAGCTACAGTATAAACACAGAATATAGTGATCAGTGATCTGAATAATACATAAAAATAATATATAATGTGTTTTAATATAATAAATACAATACTATATGACTTAATTTTTAACTTAAATTGTTCATGTTTTTTGTTTTGCATAGGCTCCAGCACACCCGCGACCTTGAAAGGGACAAGCGGTAGAAAATGGATGGATACATTTATAAAATGATCTTTTTTGTATTATACTGTTCTAATACATAATACTGGATGTTATCACTGTGTGCAGCTGTACCTCAACCTGAAATACAAATCTTAAATCTAATAAAATGATTTAATTTGATGATAAGTGTTATTATATAAATAAATATTGAAAAAACAAATAGCAATTAAATATATGAATAACAAATAAATAAATTGAAAAAAAAAATCATTGTTCTGCAGTGTAAATAAAACCCTACAATGAAGTACAGTGGTGGGGTTGTCATATGCTACTGCGATAGAATGACAAAGCTGGAGAGCTACAGTCTACTTGTACAGTATGTACTATAGGACTCTACACTACAAAACAGCCAGTCTTACCCATTCATTTTTGCCAACCTTATACCTCTGAGAGTGAGGACGTTTGGGCAAGCAAAGAAATGCATGAAGTTGAAACAGTGTGATGGCGATGAAGAACAAGATGGTGGTTGTTTTGGGCTCCTTTTTTGATTACCTTTGCACCACAGGTGACATAAGGAGCCTGGCCATCCTTTCCTGGCAGCATTCCAATCACCTACAGGGAAAGAAAGACAACATTCCTGTTTTTACTGTGAATTCAACAACCCTTTTATAACTGGGAACCCCCCCCCCCCCATTCCTGTTTTCTGTATCGCAGGCACTGACTCTCATGTCTCCTAGCAACAACATCCCTTTCCTTCCCCTCCTCGTTCATACCCGATTCATCTTGATAATGATGCATGGCTTGCCCTCCTGGTATCCATAGTAACGGTCATTCATTCCCGAGCAGTCCTCCAGAAGAGCACGTTGGAATTGACAGGAGCGCTTGGGGTTGTTCTTCACGTCACCGCTGTCCTCCTGCATGAAGTATTGGTCTGGTTTGCATTCGTCGTTTTTCTGGGCCTGGACGGTGCTGTTGTAGGCTGCTCGAAAAAGAAGTGAGGGCGGGGCTTAAAATGTGTTTGCAAGGGCTTATAGTGCAAAGCAATGTCCTTCACACTGACAACATGAATTATTAAAGACTGTGGGATGATCTGCAATAGTAAGCAAATCTGAGACATACGTTCCAGGAACTTGTCCAGGGCCTGAGCGTACATGTCCCAGCTCTCAGTTTTGTGGATGTCATACACAATCTCAAAGGTCTCGTCGGCCTTGGGTCTAATCACCATGCCTGCGAGTGCCAGAGGAAATTGAGGGATATCACAACACTGCGCCACAGACAGTGCCAGTGTGGCTCTCCTGTGACGGTTACAACACTGCACCTGGTGTGGAGAGCCGGTCCTGCCAGGTGGGCTTGTGGTCATCTAGCGTCTGCAGCATGACGTACATGGTGAGAGCAAACAGGCCGGCCAGGAAGATGTAGAAAACTAAATAGAAGAGAAGGATGAGACCTGTGGACGAAGAAAGAGGGTGGTCACAATCAGTGGGACTACGGACACAGAAGCCAGATTATATAAAAACAAAAATATTGATCAAGCTCCATTCAGACTAATGTCAGGTAGTCTGAAAGGTATTACCAACGTGACCCGGACCTAAGACGACCCCTCTTTTTTCAACAATTGACTGCTTCATAGGTCACCAAGCTCTTAAAAATAACATCATAATGCCTCTTGTTGCTTTTTCTAGTATCGTGGCTGAGTCTCTCAAGGTCACTGGTGTGCGTGAGTGGCCGGGTGAAAAGCTCTCTTTAAAAAGAAGTCATTTACCACCAACTGTTTGTCTTTTGGACATTTCTTTCGTTGGTAGAAAATAGAGATTGAAGGATATGCCTTTTTCAGGGCCTATACCAATACCGATTATTAGTAGTCATTTTATTTTATTTTTTTATTTAGTCTTTATTTAACCAGGTAAAAATCCCATTGAGATTAAAGATCTCTTTTCCAAGGGAGACCTGGCCAAGAGGGCAGCAGCAAGGTTACATTAAAAACAGTAAACAACACACAAAACATCCCATTTAAACATTAAAACTTGCTCACATGACACATGTGCATACATACAAGGTAGACTGCAGTCCTTTCACAGAAGCTTTAAACTCATTCAATGTAACAAGGGTTTGAAGTTTAATGTTTGATTGTAGGTTATTCCAAGCCATCGGTGCTGAAAACCTAAATGCTTTCTTGCCCAGTTCAGTTCTTACTTTGGGGACGACAAATTGCAGAACATTCATTGAACGAAGATTGTGACTTCCTTGTTTCTTTGTTAAAAGACAAGACAGATAAGATGGAGTGATACCCAGAATGGTTTTGTAGATGAAAACATACCAATGATTGAGGCGTCGAGCACATAAAGATGTCCAGTTAACCATTGAGTATAATACGCAATGGTGAGTAAGGGGAGCGCAGTTGGTGATGAATCTCAGTGCCAGCTTGTGGAGACAACCAGCAGTAGCATTTATGTACAACACACCTCCATAGTAAATAACAGGTAAAAAGGTTGTTTCCACCAATTTCTGTTTCACAGTAAAAGAAAAGCAAGACTTGTTTCTATAATAAAATCCCAGTAAAAGTTTCAGGTTTTTTTACAACATACTGAATGTGCTCCTTAAAACTCAAGTGGTCATCAATTAAAAATCCTAAATATTTAAAAGCACATACTAACATAATTTGTTGCCCATTTCTTGTTAAAATGTTCTCACACAGTGCTGATCTTACAGTTTTTGATGTGGTAAAGAACATACACTTTGTTTTCTCTGCATTTAAAACCAGTTGAAGATAGCAAAGTTGTTCTTGTACTCTGTCAAATGCATATTGTCAAGAAGGCCTATAACCGATATTTGGAGACGATATTAATTTGCAGTAGACATTATTTAAACCTAAATAGTATATGTCAGTAAACAGCTGGACAAGGTTTTAAGTTGTTTTTTAACATTATTTTTTAGGAAATGTTGAACCGGTAGCGACATTATGTTTTATGTGGCGTTAATGTTGTGGTTAATTTAGCACCAAAAAATATTAGAGGATTTAACAAACATCTTTATTACATGTGTCTAAGAGGAGCATTAACATTTGTATTTCAAAATATGGGAAATCTCCTGAAAATTGGTAAATATATGGGATTTTTCTACATCACAATAACTTGCAAACTAATCAATAACTTTTCAGTTTATGGATTTATTAGATTGTAAGGTTTCCTCGTGAGGAACCCTGAAATATTGATTGGCTGGTAGGTGAAAGTTTATTTTGAACATTTTTACAGTTTCAATATGATACATCACATATTTCACATACTTCATTCTCTTTACAACATGTCCTCAAAAGGAGTAGGAAGAAGCAACGCTTATGTATTTCTACCCTATTCCACTTCATAGCAATTACCGGTACTAACACATATGTTCACTTCCTGTTCTCAATTTGTAATGCAATAGTCCTCAATGATATCTAAATGGTATGATTGATATGAAATATATGACTTCTAAATATGGCAAACCTTTAAGGAAAACTAATTTTGGGATGCTTCATGTAGCTTATAGGTGAGATATTTTTCGAGCTGGCTGACGATTTCTTCATCAATGTTACAGCAATTAGCTGCTGCCTGCTCTTCCTTACGTATTATATAGGTCTCCAGCAATTTACACAAAGTGTGAATTTTTGGCGGATATATATATTTTCCATCATCTTCATGTCCATCCGTCTCTGTCGGGTAATTGAATTGAAACACCTAACATAAAAACTCGCCTCGCTCTTTTAATGATCCCATGCACGCTGCGAGTGTTACGAACAGAAGCCTGCTGTACGATCGCCGCAGGAGCGAAAACACACATAACGGGTGGAGGAAGGAAAGAAGGAACGCCAAAAAAGAGCGCTAAAAACATCATATGTGTATATATTGTATCTGCTGATGTATTCCTGTTGTAGTTACCGATAAAAGAAGGCCGAATATCAATATATATCAAAATCCCAA
Source organism: Entelurus aequoreus (assembly GCF_033978785.1). Lineage (NCBI taxonomy): Eukaryota > Metazoa > Chordata > Actinopteri > Syngnathiformes > Syngnathidae > Entelurus > Entelurus aequoreus. Next base: position 33,460,161 of record NC_084735.1, read on the forward strand.
ATATTGATCATGGTGGAAAATATTGTCTTATATTTGGGTCAATATGTTTCTTAAGTAAGTCCTAAGCAGTGTTGGGCAAATTACTTTTTTTAAAGTTACTAGTTACTTTCCCCCCCAAAAATAATGAATTAGTAACTGAATTACGCTTTCATAAATTGATCTAGTTACCAGGGAAACTAATGAAATATTTTTGGGAAAATAAAAACATCAAATATGTGTCATTGAGGGCTGTTGTGTTTTGTGTTGATATTCGGACTTCTGATGTCGGTGAATGTGATTGGTGGAGAATGAGGTAGTTTTGTGTGAGTGAGTAGCGCGCAATTTGTCGATGCACGGTGTTGGAACTGTGCACTGATGGTGACGTGTTAAGGTCAGAATAAAGTAAAAATAATATAAATAATAACAAAGAGTGTGCCTCTGTGACTATGATTGTAACGATCACAGTCAATAATGGGAACGGCATTGTAACATTTGAAATAGTAATTCATTAGATTAACCAGAGTGGCGTTAGGTACTCTTAACACTGGTCCTTAGAAAAAAGTAGTCACACATTTTCTACCTTGCATTAAATTAGTACGGTACTCTTCCTTTTATAGCACTTTATTTTAAGAAAGGAAATCAGGACATTCAAAAACATACAGGTAAAACAAACATTAGTTCATCACCTCTATTGCTAGCGCCCAATCATGCCCTATGGTGCTCAAAGCCACTAGGAGTTCTGTTTACACAGTTCTTGATGTACTGGGTTGTAGTATAATGCGCGAACAATACACAGGCATCCAGTTAGGTGGCAGCAGTGTTCAAACTAATCAACAAGCTGACCAGGAAATATACTGAAGTATACCTATTTCTTGGGTTTACTCCTAGGTGATGAAGACATAATATTCTCAAGCAGTATAAGGTCTTGATTTGGAGCAAGTGCGAGTCAACAACTACCTTGACACATAATGATGGATAAATACATATGATCAGGTTCTAAATAGTAGGGGCAGGAAGGGAGAAAAATCTTATAGTAATATAAAACAACAATACATTTTCTTGCTTTTCAGCTAAATGACATGCATGGTGTTCCTCTATTGTTAGCCTTTTGTCTACCAACTTTAAAGTGTCCACTTATTGAGCTTCTTATGCATTGGAGTGCATGCTTAATGCACAAGAGATGCAATAGGCCAATCTCTCTTAGTTGATGTAAAATCTGTACACGCCATCTTCACTGTCATGCACTCTGCTAGTTGGAATAAATAAATCTGCGTGCCGTGAAGTCATCATAAAAAAATATATTTATATGTTGCCTTCACAGTACATCCCCTTTCTATTTGCAACATCTGTCTGGTTTATCATGTATATCACTAATCGGCAAATTGAAAGGCACGTTGTTGGTCCTGTGGCGCTAAACAGTGTTAATTAAACAGCCAAGCAATGGCCGCTATCCAACCACTTTCATTATAGGCTAGCACTGACTACAGGGGGTGAGGCAGGAGGTCCTTTCATTAATTAAACACTACAAGGGAGACTATAGTGATACTGTTACATCATGCTATATAAATATATAACTGTCTAACTATCTTTTAGCATCACTGGGGGTAATACTTGCATGGTGTCTGGAGATTGAAGTGATATGCTGTGATGTATTAACCCAATTGTAAGTGCATGTTGGCATGGGAACTGCGTCTCTGCAGTAAGCATTGTCATGCCGTTTCTGTAGAATGTTCGGTTTTGACTGTTGAATATGTTTATTATTTGTGGCGTTGAGTCTTCAAAGTGCGCTAATTTTCGGCCTGCACCTAATTTTTTTTATTAGCCTGAGGAGTATTCTAAAAAAATACAAATATTTCATTGATTTACATTTGCACTGTTATACAATACCCTAATTATTATTACTCAGGATGTTAATCTTACAACAACTCACGATTCGATTCCAATTCTTGGGGTGACGATTCGATTTCAAACGGATTGTTTAGTCAACACGATTCTTAATTAAAAGCGATTCTTGCAATATATTCTTTGATATTAAAAAGTATAATAAAACCTTTTCAAAACAGGTTAAAGGTCGCAGTGAGTAAGCACAGATATCCATCCATTTTGTACCGCTTGTCCCTCTCGGTGCCTATCCCAGCTGCATTTGGGCGGAAGGCGGGGTACAACCTATCAACCTATGCCCAGGTGCATGTCTTTGGAGGTGGGAGGAAGCCGGAGTACCAGGAGGGATCCCACGCAGTCAAGGGAAGAACAAACTCCACACGAGCCCGGGGTTTGAAGACTTATGATTTCAAAACCATTTAGTTATCCATCAACATTTAAGGATAATAGATTGTACGGCTAAAAAAAAAAACCTGGCAGCTTAGTTTCCAGAATTTTACAGTGGTACTGTTTTTAAATTTTGCAGTAATATGCCCGAATGCAGCTGAGATAGGGTCCAGCACCCCCCGCGACCCCGAAAGGGACAAGCGGAAAGAAAATGGATGGATGCTGGAAAAAACCTACATTATATTTTACAGTAAAAATCTGGCGACTGAGCTGCCAGGTTTTTTTTTTAGCCGTACAATCTATTATTATTAAATGTAAAAATAAAATTATTTTTCAAAATATATATATATATATATATATATTTTTTTTTTTTTTTAAAATCGATTCTTAAAAATTAGAAATCAATTTAGAATTGAAATAAATATGCATTGAGATTTGGATTTAGATTTTTTTAGCACCCCTAATTATTACTTACAACTATATTATTGATATCATATTATTATTATCATCACTTTTTTTCGGCATTCCTTTTTTTATTTACTTTTTTGTAGATTTTGTTTTATTTTTCACCATGCAGTGCCAAACAGGTTTAAGGGGGTTCGGCTGAGTTCCCGTTGAAGTTCTTGCACAAGCAGTACAGTTTTTTGAACATTATTATATATTATATACAGTGCATTCGGCGCTTCACTTTTTCCACATTTTGTTATGGTACAGCCTTATTCCAAAATGGAACTAATTAAGTTTTGTCCTCAAAATTCTGAAGACAATACCACAAAATAACAACGTGAAAGTTTTTTTTTTTTTCCAAAGCAAATAAAAACAAAAACAAAAAAACATCACATTTACATAAGTATTTGCAGCCTTTGCTCAATAGATTGTTGAGGCACCTTCGGTAGCAAATACAGCCTCAAGTCTTTTTTAATATGACGCCACAAGCGTGGCACACCTATCTTTGGGCAGTTTCATCCAATCCTCTTTGCCCATTCCTCTTTGCAGCACCTCTTAAGCTCCATCAGGTTGTATGAGAAGTGTTGGTTTTCATCCAGGATGTCTCCGTATTCATCTTAGTCTAGTCCGAGACATGACCAAGAACCCGATGGTCACCCTGTCAGAGCTACAGCTTTCCTCTGTGGAGAGAGGAGAACCTTCTAGAAGGACAACCATCTCGGCAGCAATCCTGGATGGTATAGTGGTCAGACGGAAGCCATTTCTTTGTAAAAAGTTTGCCAACTTGCTCCTGAAGGACTCTCAGAACATGAGAAACAAAATTATCTGGTCTGACGAGACAAAGATTGAACTATTTGGCGTGAATGCCAGGCATCATGTTTGGAGGAAACCAGGCACCACTCATCACCAGGCCAATACCATCCCTACAGTGAAGCGTGGTGGTGGCAGCATTATGCTGTGGGGATGTTTTTCAATGGCAGCAACTGGGAGACTAGTCAGATTGAGGGAAATATGAATGCAGCAATGTACAGAGACACCTGTATGAAAACCAACGCTTTTCCTTCAACCTAATGGAGCTTGAGAAGTGCTGCAACGAACAATGGGCAAAACTGCCCAAAGATTGGTGTGCAAAGTTTGTGGCATTATATTAAAAAAAACTTGAAGTTTTTAGTGTTGTCAAAGGCACATCAACAAAGTATTGAGCCAAGAGTCTAAATACTTATGTACATGTATTTTCTATTTTATTTTTTCAACTTTTATGGAGTAATGTGTGTAGAATTTTGAGGACACAAATGAATGTATCCCATTTTGGAATAAGGCTGTAACATAACAAAATGTGGAAAATGTGAAGCGCTGTGAATACTGACTGGATGCACTGTATCTATGTATCCTGCCTCATGCCTGAAGTCAGCTGTGATAGGATCCAGCTCACCAGTGACCTAATAATGATGCGTGATAGAAAATGGGTGGATTGATGGATTATTATTACATAACTTGCTTTGTCACCTACAGTATAACACAAAGTTAAGATGCTAATGTTTTGTTCAGATAGCTTGATGTTGACCCACATTGCATTGTTTTTGGCATCTTCAAAAGCACAAACTATCAAAGTGACCCACTCATTCTTACATTTTTTATATGCGACCCTCACTGGAAAAAGTTTAATTCAATGTACAATCTACAATTATATGTTATATGTGTTTCTACCTTATTAGAGGTAAGAGAAGTCTCATTAAGGTGCTATAACCACAACATCCTAACCTATCCATCTATCCATCTTTCCTATTCTAGCTTAACTGTGACATTCCTGCTGAGAGTAATAAATATAGCATCTTCGATGACACATCCCCCATTTTCGGCATCAACACCTGGGGCCTGTGCAGGGTAGCAGCTGAGCGCCCTGACCCTTGTGCCTCTGCTGTATGGCCCCCCAGCGTGAAGGCTGCATCTGCATCGCTTCACTGGAATCCACAACAAGACAATGTCGAGCGGAAGACGCTCCACGGGGGTATGTATTGTGTGTGCATATATATGCGATGAGGTGGCGACTTGTCCAGGGTGTACCCCGCCTCCCGCCCGATTGTAGCTGAGACCCCGAAGGGAATAAGCGGTAGAAAATGGATGGATGGATATATATATATATATATATATGTATATATATATCAGATTGCACGTTGAATTATTTGCACGGGGGCAGTTCATGTATTGAGTTCATGTATTGAATGGCACATGCATATTGGCACAGACAACTGACTCATTAAATATAAACAAGGAGCGAGACAACGTATTTAAGTGATTTGCTGTCATTCAGTGGTGATAAACACAAATATGACACCACCCCAGGGAGACTGCATGTGTGGCTCAAGTGTCTGCCCCCCAGTATAGAGGGTGTTGGGTTTACAGTCAATAAAAACATAGCAAAGGGTCTACTTCTCAGTCGGCGATTGAAAGCAAACAACACAGGGTTGGTTTCGCTTTTTTGTTCGGGTTCTTTTGGATGAAACAGTTGCTATTGAATTTGGTGATCAAAGACGGTGAAAGCTTTGAGGTGCGTTTAGGAACAACTGCATTATTTTTTTTAGTCCTCGCCTGCTCTGTTTTGTGTAGTGAGGAGCAACACAACACAGAAGAAAATAATAAAACCTAAAACAAAATTCTTAATTAGGTCCATATAGCAATTTTGCAGTTGCTATAAAACCCAAAACCACTGAAGTTGGCACGTTGTGTAAATCCTAAATAAAAACAGAATACAATGATTTGCAAATCCTTTTAAAACCTATATTCAATTGAATACACTGCAAAGACAAGATATTTAATGTTCGAACTGAGAAACTACATTTTTTTCTTGCAAATAATCATTAACTTAGAATTTAATGGCAGCAACACATTGCAAAAAAGTTGGCACAGGGGCATTTTTACCACTGTCACATCGCCTTTCCTTTTAACAACACACAGTTAACGTTTGGGAAATGTGGAGACCAATTTTTGAAGCTGTTCAGATGGAATTCTTTCCCATTCAACAGTCCGGGGTCTCCGTTGTTGTATTTTAGGCTTCATAATGCGCCACACATTTTCAATGGGAGACAGGTCTGGACTACAGGCTGGCTGTTGTAACATGTGCAGAATGTGACTTGGCATTGTCTTCCTGAAATAAGCAGGGGAGTCCATGGAAAAAACCTTGCTTGGATGGCAACATCCAAAACCTATATGTACATTTCAGCATTAATGGTGCCTTCACAGATGTGTAAGTTACTCATGCCTTGGGCACTAATACACCCCCATACCATGACAGATGCTGGCTTTTGAATTTTGCGCCTATAACAGTCCGTATGGTTCTTTTCCTCTTTGGTTCGGAGGACACAACGTCCACAGTTTCCAAAAATCAATTTGAAATGTAGACTCGTCAGACCACAGAACACTTTTACACTTTGCATCAGTCCATCTTGGCATATAGAGCAAACCGATCTACAGAGGATGCCATAGCAACAGTACTCCATTCCACACTTACACATCTGGAAGAGCCAAGGAGCTATATCAGGCTGCTCTTCATTGACTTCAGTAGTGCCTTTAACACCATTCTGTCGAGCAGACTAATTCCCAAGCTGCTGGAGTTAGGACTGTCTCAACAGATCTGTTACTGGATTAAGGACTTTCTAACGAACCATCCTCAGATAGTGAAGGTCGGACACCATCTTTCCTCAACCCTCAGCGTCAGCACCGGTGCCCCACAGGGCTGTGTTTTGAGCCCCTTGCTTTTCAGTCTTTACACCCATGACTGTATTCCCATCCATCCTAGCAATTCCATCATCAAATTTGTGGATGATACTAAAGTGGTGGGGCTCATCACAGAAGGGGACGAGACTGCCCATAGAGAAGAGGTGAAGGCACTGTCAGACCACTATGCAAAAAACAACCTCATTCTCAATCCCACAAAGACCAAGGAGCTGATTGTTGATTTCAGGAAAAAAATCACTGAGCCCATCCAGCCCATCTACATCACGGGAGAGGAGGTGGAAAGGGTCTCAGAGTGCAAGTTCCTGGGCGTGAACATCTCAAGCAACATGATCTGGAAAAGCAACACCACTGCACTCCAGAAAAAAGGTCAGCAAAGACTGTATTTTCTGAGAAGGCTGAGGAAAATAGATCTGGCTGATAACCTGCTCCTGTCCTTCTATCGCTGCTCCGTTGAGTCAATACTGACCTACGGCATCTCTGTGTGGTTTTCTAGCTGCACGGTGGCAGAGAGAAAGAGATTACAGGGGGTCATAAACGCGGCCCAGAGGATCACTGCATGTCCTCTTACATCTCTACAGGACCTGCATTAGAGACACTGCAACAGGAGAGCAAACAGCATCCTCAAGGACTCATCCCACCCAGGTCATCACTGGCTTGAACTGTTGCCCTCAGGGAGGAGCTATAAGACCATCAAAGCAAGGACAAATAGACTGAAAAACAGCTTATATCCTTGAGCTGTTATTGCCCTAAACTCTGCACTTACCTGAACACTCACCACTTTATTACTTGCTTACCTCTGATAAAGATCTACTGTGCAATATGTTTTTTTTTACATTTTATTATGTTTTTAAATCTTAAATTGTTTTATTATTGTTGTTGTCTTAAGACTATTTTATGTATGTTTGTTTAAAAGCACTGAGCTGGATTGCTGTCCAATTTCGTTGTTTCCATACAATGACAATAAAGGTATTCTGATTCTGATCTTAGATGAGCTTGGGCCCAGCAAAGCCGGCGGCGTTTCTGGGTGTTGTTGATGGCTTTAGCTTTGCATAGTAGGGTTTTAACTTGCACTTACAGATGTAGTCACAAACTGTAGTTACTGACAGTGGTTTTCTGAAGTGTTCCTGAGCCCATGTGGTGATATCCTTTACACACTGATGTCGGTTTTTGATGCAGTACTGCCTGTGGGATCGAAGGTCACGGGCATTCAATGTTGGTTTTTGGCCGTGCAATGATTTCTTCAGATTCTCTGAACCTATTGATGATATTACGGACCGTGGATGGTGATATCCCTAAATTCCTTGCAATAGCTCGTCGAGAAATGTTGTTCTTAAACTATTGAACAATTTGCTCACGCATTTGTTCACAAAGTGGTGACCCTCACCCCATCCATGTTTGTGAATGACTGAGCATTTCATGGAGGCTGCTTTTATATCCAATCATGACACACACCTGTTCCCAATTAGCCTGTTCACCTGTGGGATGTTCCAAAAAAGTGTTTGTTGAGCATTCCTCATCGTTCTCAGTCTGTTTTGCCACTTGTGCCAGCTTTTTTAAAACATGTTGCAGGCAACAAATTCCAAATGAGCTAATATTTGCAAAAAACATTAAATATCTTGTATTTGCAGTCTATTCAATTGAATATAGGTTGAAAAGAATTTGCAAATCATTGTATTCTGTTTTTATTTACGATTTACACAACGTGCCAACTTCACTGATTTTGGGTTTTGTACATAAAGTGATGACATAGCTAAAAACTCGTTTTTGTAAAAAAAAAAGTTTTAACATTGTCGTAGTGCAGGCGTGTCAAACTTGTTTTTATTGAGGGCCACATCGCAATTATGACTGCCCTCAGAAGGCTTCTTGTAACTGAAAATACATAAATAATTGTACACAGTAATAGCCTTGTTACAAAATTAACTGTTTTCATTATTATATTTTTTACTAACAGATTGTTGGATAACTTTGTCCACATGAAATGATGTGGCGGGCCAGATTAAATGACGCAGCGGATCACACTAAATGATGTGGTGGGCCGTTTTAATCGCCAAATTAAACGATGTGGCGGACCACATTAGACAACATGGTGGAACAAATAAAATGATGTGGTGGATTGCACTAAATTATGTTGCAGGCTGCGTTCAATGAAATGGCGAGCTTCTTTAAATGTTATTGTGGACCACATTAATCGACGTGATGGAACACTATAAACGACATGACGGACCAAATACAATGATTTGGCGGGCAAGTTTAAATGATGTAGTGGACCACAATAATCGACGTGGCAGACCAAATAAAAAGTGATGTGGGGGGCCAGTTGAAATGAGGTGGCAGATCGCACTAAAAGATGTGTTGGGCTGAATTTAATGATATTGTGGGCCACTTTAAACGACATGGCGGACCACAAATAAACCACGTGGCGGACCACATAAACGAATTGATGGACCAAATTAAACGATGTGTCGGACCACATAAACGACATGGCGCGCCAAATTAAAGGAATCGGTGGGCCAAATTAAACAATGTTGCGGACCACGTTAAATTATGTGGCAGACCAGATCTGGCCTCTGAGCCTTAAGTTTGACATGTGTCATATTGGAATAACATAACATGCCATTCGCATGGGCTTCCCAGCATGCCTTGCGTTAGTGCTGACCAGATCGTGAGTGACATAGTGGTCTATGTTGAAACTAGCAATATTAAGGGTGCCGCCTGTATATTCAAATGAGCGCCAAGTATGAATAAATATTAATCTGAAAAGAAATTGCACCTTCATGGCTCATATCTAAAAGCACCACTGCTTGTCCTGTAAAGAACAGACACAGTATGCACATTTGGTTAGGAGCGTGCAATAAGCTGGAAAGTCTTGCTGTGCGCCATGTACAGTATAGTAGCTTGTTACAGAAATAGCCCAATTAGGCGGCCTTAAGAGAGCACGGCTTAAAAAGGCCACCAGACCTTAAAAGCGCCTGGGACACACTGAGCTGGATTAACTAGCACAGCGCCGGAGGATTGTGACAGAACGGAAGCTAACGTCCATCATCCCTGAAAGAATAGTAGTGCTCCTAGAGGCTTCTTCACAAGGAATCACCACAACTCTCAACGTGGGACCTCAAATGTTTTAAAAGAAACCCTGAAATGCTGCTTTTACAGGAGCCAATGAAGTCATTAGATTAGGGTTGAAATCCCTCATTATTCACAGTGGGCTGGGCCAGGGTGGAGGTGATACAAATAGCATTTGACCCTCGGCTTTACCAGATTATAACATTCTAGTGTCATCGTGGTGCAGCAGTACAGTCCCGGGACTTCTTATTGTTATAGAAATGAATGACAGTGTGTCCAACTTGTCTGAGTCTTCCCTCAATGGAGGATGACTCTTTGCATCAAGCCTCACTTGATGAATATTGTAACATGTAGCGCCATGGGCCTCCACCCTTATGCTGAGCGCATTGCGCAATGGAAGTGGTGCCATGAATTCATAAATAAATAAATAAAGCCGGAGAGGGAGGGATAATATCTGCAAGGCGAGGTGTCGCATTGAGGCAATGACAGAGAAGATGTTCAAATGTTCGATTGTTACAGCAGACATACAGTAGACAGATACTGTACTCACCCCAGCTGCTGGCCGTCCTGCCCAGAAACTCCCTCGTCCTGGGGTTCCATATAAACTCCTTCCACTCGCTTTTTTCTCCATCCTTTGCCATTTTGACATACAAGATAAGCCTCCCTGAGAAAAAAAACCCTGGAATAAATGCACCCTAAGGGGGATGAGAAAGAGAGAGAGAGAAGGGAGTCCTTTTTTTTTCTAGCAGTGATGGAACATAAAAGAGAAGCCTATCTCAGGATGGAGAAAGGCAGACTAAAAGTAAGAGGTAGCCCGGTCCGAGTGAGTGCCCTCCCCCTCGGCTCTTGTCTTCATGCCGCAGAGTTTTGATGAGTGCTGCAGAAATGTAGTGATACTGCGGTAAAGCGCACCCCGCCCTCTCGCAACCTCCATCCGCTCTCATCAGGCTGTTCCCTCCCTCCCTCGCTGACTCCCTCCCTCTGCTGCAGCCACAGCCAATCGTCTGCCCCCAACTCCCTCCACCCCTCCTCTTCCTCCTACTCCTCTTCACCGGCCCGCAGCGTCAACCACGAGCCTGGAATCGAAGGGTGTTCTGTAACGGCCCTGTTGATTGGCTCGTACGTCATCATGTTGAAAGAAGGGAAATGATCTCATGTAACACCGAATCGCATCATTTTGCTTGTTAAAACTCTAAAAATAAATTCAAAATGTGTTTTTTTTCCCACTATAAATATGACAATACACACATTTAACTACTCAAAATGTGTATTGTATACATTTTCAATCTAGCTCTGTGTGCGTGTTTTATATTTCATACAGAGTGCAAAGTTAATGTCCAAATTAATGTTAAATAATCTTTATATATTAATTTCTATTGTCTATGGTGTTCTTTACATTAGGGCCAATGTTCTGCTTCCATTCCAATATGAAATGTGTATTTATTACAGAATAAAGCCTCCATTATATAAATTAACTTATTCCTTAAAGAAGAACTGCACTTTTTCTATTTTATTTTGCCCATCGTTCACAATCATTATGAGAGACAAGAAGACAAAATGTTGGTTTTTTTGCATTCTAACATGTACAAATCAGCTCGTTCTTGGTAACTCGCAGTGCAGCTAATGGCAGGAATCGATTCTACGTCTAAATAACTTTAAAAATGCTTTCAAAACCTGTCACCGATACTTCATTTACCTTCCGTAACCTGTGTAATAACCAAGCTGTAACAACATTGTTATTGTAAGAATGAACACTGAGGAACTCTTTATCTATCGTAGTAACACATCGGCGTAAAAGCTAACTAAGGCAAGAGATAAGCTAGATTTTACATCACCATGAAACGCGATTGAGTTTATAATGCACAACACAATACAATTTGACACCAATTTGTACTGACTGAAAAACATAAACAATCATATTACAGTATCTGTAAAGTATTAGCCCACATTTCATGTTTTGTTTGTACACAGCTAGCCAGACAGTGTATGTACTGTAGTTGTACTAACACACATGATGTGCTGCGTGTATCATGATCAATATAAAGTGTGACTCACTCGATGGACAGTTGTCTCTTAGGTCCAGCTTAAAAAAATATAAGGTTGTAAATCCTCATCTGTCCAAACACAGTCGTCTTCGTTGTTTGTTACCAAGTCTGCCATGATCAGAACACACACAAGCGGTTTGTAACCGGAAGTAGGAGCACACATTTGTTGCTGGAAGTCAGATGTCTGCTGCTATGAAAATGGAAATAAAATGCACGGAAGAAGTCAGTCCTGGTATTGATTAAAATTATCAAAATACGGTAAATATTGAACATATTACATATTGTTATGAACGTGTCTGTTACTACATTATATATAGACTTACAGTGTGTATATAAAACGTTGAAGGGTTTTGATGTTTTCTTAGAGGGCTTTGAAGGTTACAACAGTGACTCTCATTAGCCGCATCTTCCAAGCGTTGTTTTTTATCATCTTTAAAAATCCTAATATAAAAAAAAAGACCTGTGTTCTTTACTTTCATAATGATTGTGAACGATAGGCAAAATTCCAAAAAAAGTGCAGTTCCCCTTTAAGTCACTGGTGCCTATTTTTCCATATGTATTTTGTATTTTATACATAGTAAATATTTCTAAATAAATCGATAGATTATGTTTTATATTATGTGTTCAGACATGTCATTTATATTTAATCCAAATATAAATGACAAGATCATTTCCAAACTATTGTTTCTCATGTTTCTTAAGCTCACTGATGACTTTATATGGGGCAAGTGTAGCAGTGCCCCTCCACATTCAAGAGTAGCCACTCTTTCATTTTTGCCAGTGGTGACAGTAACACTGCACTACATTCCATCAATTATACTTTTTTTTGCATCGTGTAATTTATATTTAATACAGACTGAAACTATACATGCTTTTCTCATATTTTGGGGGGGTCATTGATGACCGATATAGCAGTATAGCAGTGCCCCACTACATTTAGCAGTCCAGCTTTAGTTTCCTTTTTTCAATGTGTAATTCAAGTTTAGTACAGAGCAAAGCATACCATTTCTAAACTAACTGCAATATATAAACTTTCTTATGACACTGCCCCCACCACACGCAGCAATTATGGAATTTGTATTTAATACAGAGTGAAGATTTTCAAACTAATGTTTACTGATGACTACATAATACAGAGCAAAGCATACCATTTTCAAACTAAGTTTAGTATATAAACTTGCCTCGTGACAGTTTTTGCTAGTTGTGACAGTACCCCCCGTTTCCTACCGCCACATGTAGCAGTTTCCCGACATGTATTTTATACAGGTGAAACTAAAAAAAATTGAATATTGTGCAAAAGTTCATTCATGTCAGCAATTCATCTTCAAATGTGAAACTAGTATGTACCGGTAATATAAACTCATGCAAACATGCAAAGTGAAATATGTCACACCTTCATTTGTTATAATTTTGATGATCATGGCTTACACCACTTATTGAAAACTGCAAATATTTGAAGTTTTCATAAGTTAAACCATCTAATCATTAAAATTACCGTATTTTTCGGAGCATAAGTCGCTCCGGAGTATAAGTCGCACCGGCCGAAAATGCATAATAAAGAAAGAAAAAAACATATACACTACCGTTCAAAAGTTTGGGGTCACCCAAACAATTTTGTGGAATAGCCTTCATTTCTAAGAACAAGAATAGACTGTCGAGTTTCAGATGAAAGTTCTCTTTTTCTGGCCATTTTGAGCGTTTAATTGACCCCACAAATGTGATGCTCCAGAAACTCAATCTGCACAAAGGAAGGTCAGTTTTGTAGCTTCTGTAATGATACGAGCTAAACTGTTTTCAGATGTGTGAACATGATTGCACAAGGGTTTTCTAATCATCAATTAGCCTTCTGAGCCAATGAGCAAACACATTGTACCATTAGAACACTGGAGTGATAGTTGCTGGAAATGGGCCTCTATACACCTATGTAGATATTGCACCAAAAACCAGACATTTGCAGCTAGAATAGTCATTTACCACATTAACAATGTATAGAGTGTATTTCTTTAAAGTTAAGACTAGTTTAAAGTTATCTTCATTGAAAAGTACAGTGCTTTTCCTTCAAAAATAAGGACATTTCAATGTGACCCCAAACTTTTGAACGGTAGTGTATAAAGTCGCACTGGAGTATAAGTCGCATATTTTGGGGAAATGTATTTGATAAAACCCAACACCAAGAATAGACATTTGAAAGGCAATTTAAAATAAATAAAGAATAGTGAACAACATGCTGAATAAGTGTACGTTATATGACGCATAAACAACCAACTGAGAACGTGCCTGGTATGTTAACGTAACATATTATGGTAAGAGTCATTCAAATAACTATAACATATAGAACATGCTATACGTTTACCAAACAATCTGTCACTCCTAATCGCTAAATCCCATGAAATCTTATACGTCTAGTCTCTTACGTGAATGAGCTAAATAATATCATTTGATATTTTACGGTAATGTGTTAATAATTTCACACATAAGTCGCTCCTGAGTATAAGTCGCACCGGCCAAACTATGAAAAAAACTGCGACTTATAGTCCGAAAAAAACAGTATATCAAATGAAAGCTTGAAATATATTGAGTTGTGTGTAAAGAAAATATGTCATATTAGTTTCACCTTGTAAATCTAATTGCTGGAATAAACAAACCTTTGCACAATATTTTTATTTTCACCTGTAATTATTGAAGATTTCCAAACTAATGTTTACAAACTTCTCATATTTCTTAAGGTTTCTTAAGGTTATTAGAGAACTAATAACTGTATTAGAGGCATGTATAAAAATGGCCCACCATAGTCAGCAGTCGCCGCTGATTTTCATTTTTTAATATGCCATTTATATCTAATACTGAGCAAAGCATTCATTACCAAATTACTTTTTATTGATAAACTTGCCCTGTGATGGTGATCATGAGTGATTGAATGCCCGTAGAGTGACCTAGTGGTCATTTTTGCCAGTATTGACAGTAGTGATGGGTAACTGATGCCTTAGTGAGTGTATGGCACACTCACTACCTGTATTTACACTATACTAATACTGTACCTTTCACCTGCAAATGATTTTTTTAGTTCCATTTCTTTAACAAATAGTTGCACAGATAGAAATAGGAAACGTGCAGCTCACCTTATTTGGCGCTGTAAGATCAAAATGATCCCGTATGTAGGATTTTTTTCTTTTTCTTAGTTCCATTTAGATGGCTAAAGCCCCTCTTCTGACTTCTTTCAGTACAAGCTGTAACTTGTGAGCCAAAAGAAGCGCTTCCTGATAAACTGTTTGGCCTACATGTCTAAATGAAACAGCAACTGTATCATTCACATGTTTTTTTCTTAAAGTGATACACACACCAAAGGACACAGTATCACTCCTTAAGTTTCATGAGGCATCGATGCTTCAGTTTTGTTTGACTCATCACTCAGTAACAGTACGCCACCGCATTCAGCATTTGATTCCCGATGGTGGGATTTCTATTTAATACAGAGTAAACAGCCGCCATTAAAACAGCTTATTGGTTTGGTGGTTGATGTCTATATACGGGCATAACTGGGCTAATGGACAGTCTTGAATGAGCCCTGTGAAGTCTGCCTAGCAACAAATGATCTTGTAAGTAAAAAAAAAAAGTAAAAATACTGATTGAAAATTAATTTAGTTTAGAAATTGTATAATAAATAATGAGACGGGAAGAGAGAATACTGTAGTTTTCCTGCAGAACACCACTGAATAATCAATTATCACCATGTAAATTATCCCTTTTTTGAGTTTCACTTGAAATAGGAGATTTAACTGTCAAAAGCATATTTCCAGTGTTCATCCTCAGATAATGACTGGATTATTCAAGGCTGGAAGAAGGGGGAGGAGGGAGCTCAATAGGAGCCTACATTTGTAACTGCAGGGATTTGTTGGCATTTATACTTGGGCTACTAGTGGGGAAAAAAGCAGCCATTGTGCATTTTTTTGGATTATTTATCAGAAAATAATGATGAAAGAAACTATTATATTGTTGGAGGAAGTGTTCAATTGATGGAGCGCTGCATGTAGAGTGAACAGTGTGCCCTCATTTGGACGCTTTGAGTGTTGCAACATGTGCTGCAGCATTGCAGAGGAACATCATGTCCACTGCACACACACACACACACACACGCACGCACACACACACACACACGCACACACGCACACACTCACACACAAACACACGCACACGCACACGCACACACAGCAAAAGATGTTAAAAAATCCTGTTTGTTTTGTAAAGTTCATATATAAAATTTATTTGAATGACAATATCAATGCAAATAGAGCACTACAGTGATTTCCAAGGTACACCGTATCTTACCATATCAATATATTATGGCACTCATATAACGGCCACTGTTTTTAGTAGACACACAAAACCCACAGCTTCTGTAAACTATTTTTGGAAACGATCCCTATAGGGTTTGTTATCAGTCGGTGGAAAAGGAGCCATAGTAAGGTGATTCATTGGTGTTTGAAATAAAACGGGGCACAATATTGAGGATCATTTTTTGAGTGTAAAGAGTCTCTGCATGCATTGCACTTGCCCATTTCCTTCAACCTGGCTTGTGTTTGTTTAAAGATGGCCGCCCATTAGTCAAATAACAAGAAAACATGCGCAGGTGAAACGCAAACAAAAAAGGCAGAGCAGTGACTCTCCAACACTTAGGTAGGTCTTTTTCTCACCGTGTGTACATTTTGGTGCTATCTATCATAGAACAACAACGACCAAGAGACATTCAAGCGCCTTAATACTTGTGGGTTTTTTTTCTTTGTTTTTTTATAGTAGGGCTCACTCTTCAAAAGTACAAACTCCAGTGCACGTGGCTTTCAGAGATAAAAAAAAAAGTGACAATAAGCACTAGAATATTAACCTTGTTACCTACATGTACAGTTGAATGAACAACATCAGTAGTTCAAGATAGCAGCAACGAGACGACAAGCTGTTCAAATCTGTCCACAAATAAACAGTATTGTGAAAAAAAACAACTGATCTTAAAGGGAATCTTGCATAAATAAACGTTTGGACTGTATCTTTCTTTTCGAGGACGTTTACGGTTTTTCGGAACTCTAAATAACGCGAGCACTGGCTGCAGCAGAAGATAAAATACTCCTAGAAAAAACAAACAATTTTGTACAGTATTATGCTACATTATATGTATCGAGTACAAGTATGAAAATGGAAATAATTGCTACATTTTCAATACAGCTGTACATAACTATTTACAGTACATTAGGGTTTGATTTCTCCCAAGTGTTGTGCAGATTGTTCCAGCATTCTGTTTGAGGTGATCAACACTCACGGTCCTTTTAAGTCGTACCTTCAGTGAGGACCTTTATCTACCCTTTTGTACCTAAAATGTGTCACAACATCTTTATACACGCACAGCGACATTTGTACAGCACTGTATGTCTATTGTGACATGCAGAGAATGACGCAGTAAATATGACTCATTCAAGTCTTAAGATATGTACGTTTGTAGGCTAGGAGTTATGTCGCCCCCCCGGCGCTAGGAGCATATTGCTATAAAATTGGGAAAAAAAAGGATGATTTTATAAAGATTATGCGAACATACAGTAGGTAGCTTTCACACCTCGGCAATGATTATTTGCATCCACGACGACAATCTATTGACACCGAGAACATCTGGGAAAAACACTTTCACGATGAGTCCAAACCTGTACTCGCCCACAGAGCAGCTCTTTCTCTGCCTGGTTCCTTTCTGTGAGTTGGAGAGACAAAAATAAGAACTCTATGTGTCAAGTAGTCAGGAGGACATTTGGCAATTCTCACTTCACTCATTACTAATAGTGGTAACAATATTGGCAATCAGAACCCACGGAAAGGGACTTTATAGCAAGTTAACATTGAAATTGTCCGACTGGCTCCACAATTTGTGGAAGTGATGCAAACAGCCACCATCTTGTCTAACAGCACAAGCACATTCAGCTGGTCTGCATCAGATAGCAGTGTCCCAAACGACGGCCTGCGGCCTCTGGCAAGGTGGCGTGCCGGTCTTGCGCGGCTCGGGTGTCCGTCTCCAGCTAGGGAGGATGGGCATGCTGTCCTGCTTGCACAGGCTTTTGTCAGGGCGCCGGTGGGCCTTGATCTCCTTGCACAGGCAGCGTTTGCGCTCGATGACTTCCAGGAGCTTTCCGTCTCTCTGGGTCTGCATGGCGGACGGGGTGGAGCCGGCGCCGGCCGAGGCGGGCTGACCCTGGGCCAGCTGGGCCAGCTGTTGGAACTGCAGCTGCAGGTGGTGCTGTTGCTGGAGCTGCTGGAGCTGCTGCTTTAACTGCAACTGCTGCTGGTGGAGCTGAAGCTGCTGCTGCTGGCGGGACATGCTGGGGCTGCTGGGCTTGCAGGATGCTTGAGACTGCGCCAGACCATGCAGCTAATGACACAATGAAAGGGGTTTCATCAGTGAACACAGTTTACAGCACTGATTCCCAACCACTTGGCACTGCCTCTGCAATTATCCCATTTCACTTAATTAGTAGGCAGAGCAATGAAATGCCCTCCCACTAGATGGCAGAAGGTACATAATTAACCTGATGTATGTTGTCATTCAACAGAAGTGCTGTGAGATTATCCATAGATATTTGCCTTGGCTCAATTAACACTGGTCTACAGGGTAGGTTTTCAATGGACAGAATGTGCTCTGGATCTAGGCCCAGATGACATACTCTGAACTAGGGCTGGACAATTGATAAACTTTTGATTTCGATCATGGCTTCTCACAGTCATAAAAATATTATCCATCCATTTTCTACCGCTTGTCCCTTTTAATCCAAAAGAACAAACAATCATGGGGCCGCACAAGTTGCACGCAAAAACCTGCGCTTGTGACAGTGAAACGAAAGAGACCAAAAATAGACAGCTGAGTCTGGGATCTCACCATGGTTGCTACTTTTTATTTGACACGGCGCTAGTATGCCTAATTAGTAATCACTAAACTCAACAAAAAAAAGTAAGGTCATATGATTTCCGTGTTAACATAGCCACGGACGCCGTCACAGATCAAACCAAAATTCGCTGTTAAACGCTGAATATCAGAGGAATTTACATAAATTTGAGTGAAATGTTGTCATTGTGTAAACAAGAAAAAAAATTTTGGGTAAATAATGTGCCCGGTATCGCTCATTTATCCCCAAAACATTCAACCGCCCTCTCTTGAGCTAAACAAAGTGGAGACGACCACTTGAAACTACCAATCTAAAGTTAACAAGAACAATCCATACACCCACTACACATCTAATCTGCTTATGTTGTTGTGAACGACATCGTCGATGTAAGACAGGGTTCTCAAACTCCATTTACTTGGGGACCGCTGGAGGCAGAGTCTGTGAGGATGGGCCGCATCAGATATTCCACAAGAAAAGATTTTTCTTAAATGTTATTATTTTTATTTTTAAACACAAAGTAAGATAAAAACAAAACAAAAAAAACATCCAAATTGAGAATTAATAAGAAAATAAGTAAATACTTTACTACTCTAATAGTTTTTAGGGTGTGGAATATATTTTAGATCAGGGGTCTCAGACACGCAGCCCGCGGGCCAATTGCGGCCCGCGAGACATTATTTTGCGGCCTGCACCTTAATATGAAAATGTAATGTTAGTGCGGCCCGCAAGTTTTATATGAATGGCGCTTGACAGCGTCATACTTGCCAACCCTCCCGATATTTCCGCAAGGTGTTCTGGGTATTTGTTCTGTTGTGTTTATGTTGTGTTACGGTGTGGATGTTCTCCCGAAATTTGTTTGTCATTCTTGTTTGGTGTGGGTTCACAGTGTGGCGCATATTTGTAACAGTGATAAAGTTGTTTATACGGCCACCCTCAGTGTGACTTGTATGGCTGTTGACCAAGTATGTCTTGCAGTCACTTACGTGTGTCTGCTGAAGCCTCATACAACATGTGACTGGGCCGGCACGCTGTTTGTATGGTGAAAAAGCAGACGCGACGACAGGTTGTAGAGGACGTTAAAGGCAGTGCCATCACGGCACGCCCTTAATATTGTTGTCCAGGTTAAAATCGGGACAAATTCGGGAGAATGGTTGCCCCGGGAGATTGTCGGGAGGGGCACTGAAATTCGGGAGTCTCCCGGAAAAATCGGGAGGGTTGGCAAGTATGTTGCTAGGGTGGGATAGCCATTCAAAGAAGGTGAATTCATTAAAAAGTGCATGTGAGATTTTTTTAAGAAATATTTTCTTGCGGCCCAGCCTCATCCAGTTTCTGCATCCAGTGGCCCCCAGGTAAATTGAGTTTGAGACCCCTGTTTTAGATCCACTTGGTGTCACTGTTGTGTTTAGCCGAGGCAAGGAGAATGTCATTTCCGCTTCTTTTTTCTGTAACAGAAGCACGGCGGTCGGCAGATAATAGCCCGGTAGCAGTCTTCTTTGTTTTTTGCTCGATGTTCATGTCTTTCATGATGACATGACCACCGTGGCTCACGTGACAGTATGTGACGTATGTAAGAAGGTGCGCTTGTTTTAATTCTCTGTGAGAAGGAGAGACAGGAAAGAGTGAGAAACGCATGCAGTTTAATGCCCCGCAGCTAAAAGTAACTGCGTGAGAACGTATACTCGAATATCACGATATAGTCATTTTCTATACCGCACAGAGACAAACCCGCGATATATCAAGTATATCGATATATCGCCCAGCCTACAAAGTACCGGGATAGTGAGTGCAAAAAGGCGACTGCTCCCGGAGTGTTTACTGCCGTGTGAAAAGAAGCGGAAATGACACTGTGCTGTTGTAAATGTAGTCATAGAAACAGAAAAAAAAACCGAATGACTTCAAATGGAAATACAAACCCCGTTTCCATATGAGTTGGGAAATTGTGTTAGATGTAAATATAAATGGAATACAATGATTTGCAAATCATTTTCAACACATATTCAGTTGAATATGCTACAAAGACAACATATTTGATGTTCAAACTGATAAACTTTTTTTTTTTGCAAATAATCATTAACTTTAGAATTTGATGCCAGCAACAAGTGACAAAGAAGTTGGTAAAGGTGGCAATAAATACTGATAAAGTTGAGGAATGCTCATCAAACACCTATTTGGAACATCCCACAGGTGAACAGGCAAATTGGGAACAGTTGGGTGCCATGATTGGGTATTAAAGTAGATTCCATGAAATGCTCAGTCATTCACAAACAAGGATGGGGCGAGGGTCAACACTTTGTCAACAAATGTGTTAGCAAATTGTTGAAAAGTTTAAGAAAAACCTTTCTCAACCAGCTATTGCAAGGAATTTAGGGATTTCACCATCTACAGTCCGTAATATCATCAAAGGGTTCAGAGAATCTGGAGAAATCACTGCACGTAAGCAGCTAAGCCCGTGACCTTCGATCCCTCAGGCTGTACTGCATCAACAAGCGACATCAGTGTGTAAAGGATATCACCACATGGGCTCAGGAACACTTCAGAAACCCACAGTCAGTAACTACAGTTGGTCGCTACATCTATAAGTGCAAGTTAAAGGCCTACTGAAACCCACTACTACCGACCACGCAGTCTGATAGTTTATATATCAATGATGAAATCTTAACATTGCAACACATGCCAATACGGCCGGGTTAACTTATAAAGTGCAATTTAAAATTTCCGCCACACTTCCGCTTGAAAACGTCTCGGTATGATGACATATGCGCGTTACGTAGCCAGTTTAACAGAGGTATGGCTTCCCCATTGAAGCCAATACGAAATAGCTCTGTTTTCATCTCATTATTCCACAGTATTCTGGACATCTGTGTTGGTGAATCTGTTGCAATTTGTTCATTGCATTATGGAGAAAGAAGCTGAGCAAGCAAAGAAGAAAGTTGTCGGTGCGAAGCGGATATTTTGCGAGGGAAGTCAGCAACACAACACAGCCGGTGTTTGTTTACATTCCCGAAAGATGCAGTCAAGATCGAAGAACTCGGACAACAGAGACTCTAACCAGGAGGACTTTGATTTGGATACACAGACGCGATACCGTGAGTACCTAGCTGTGCTTCCAAACATTTGATCGCTTGCTATAACTAGCTCGAGCTAGGAGCTAGGAGCTAGCATAACAAACACCTAGGTGTTTGTTATGCGGGATTCATTTGTGGCATATTAAATATAAGCCTGGTTGTGTTGTGGCTAATAGAGTATATATATGTCTTGTGTTTATTTACTGTTGTAGTCATTCCCAGCTGAATATCAGGTCCCACCCGCGCGCTTCCAAACATTTGATCGATTGCCCGTACGTGCGTGTCACGTACGTAACTTTGGTTTTGATTGATTGATTGAGACTTTTATTAGTAGGTTGCACAGTGAAGTACATATTCCGTACAATTGACCACTAAATGGTAACACCCGAATAAGTTTTTCAACTTGTTTAAGTCGGGGTCCACTTAAATTGATTCATGATACAGATATATACTATCATATATACTATCATCATAATACAGTCATCACACAAGGTAATCACATTGAATTATTTACATTATTTACAATCAGGGGTGTGGAGGGGGGGGGGGGGTAGGATATGGACAGCAAGTAGTGGACATAGAGAGAGAGAGAGAGAGAGAGAGAGAGAGAGAGAGAGAGAGAGAGAGAGAGAGAGAGAGAGAGAGAGAGAGAGAGAGAGAGATCAGAAGGCATAAGAAAAAGTATCTGCATTTGATTGTTTACATTTGATGATTAGCAATCCGGGGAGGGTGTTAGTTTAGGGTTGTAGCTGCCTGGAGGTGAACTTTTATTGCGGTTTTGAAGGAGGATAGAGATGCCCTTTCTTTTAAACCTGTTGGGAGCGCATTCCACATTGATGTGGCATAGAAAGAGAATGAGTTAAGACCTTTGTTAGTTCGGAATCTGGGTTTAACGTGGTTAGTGGAGCTCCCCCTGGTGTTGTGGTTATGGCGGTCATTTACGTTAAGGAAGTAGTTTGACATGTACTTCGGTATCAGGGAGGTGTAGTGGATTTTATAACTAGGCTCAGTGCAAGTTGTTTAACTCTGTCCTCCACCTTGAGCCAGTCCACTTTAGAGAAGTGGGTAGGAGTGAGGTGGGATCTGGGGTGGAGGTCTAGAAGTAACCTGACTAGCTTGTTCTGAGATGTTTGGAGTTTAGATTTGAGGGTTTTGGAGGTGCTAGGGTACCAGGAGGTGCATGCGTAATCGAAAAAGGGTTGAACGAGAGTTCCCGCCAGAATCCTCAAGGTGCTTTTGTTGACCAGAGAGGAGATTCTGTAGAGAAATCTTGTCCGTTGGTTAACCTTTCTGATTACCTTGGTTGCCATTTTATCACAGGAAAGGTTAGCCTCTAGAATGGAACCTAGGTAGGTGACCTCATCTTTCCTGGTGATAACAATGTCACCCACTTTTATGGTTAAATTTATAAGCTTTATGAACCTTGGGTTAGGTGAACGGTCCTTTGGGCTGAGTGAGTGTGTGTGTTGTGCAGGTGTTTGAATTGTATTGGCGGGTTATATATACGGGATCCCGTCCATATTACCCGCTCGAGCTATAACTAGCTCGAGCTAGTAGCTAGTAGCTAGGAGCTAGCATAACAAACACCTAGGTGTTTGTTATGCGGGATTAATTTGTGGCATATTAAATATAAGCCTGGTTGTGTTGTGGCTAATAGAGTATATATATGTCTTGTGTTTATTTACTGTTGTAGTCATTCCCAGCTGAATATCAGGTCCCACCCGCGCGCTTCCAAACATTTGATTGCTTGCCCGTACGTGCGTGTCATGTACGTAACTTTGGTTAAATTTATAAGCTTTATGAACCTTGGGTTAGGTGAACGGTTCTTTGGGCTGAGTGAGTGTGTGTTGTGCAGGTGTTTGAATTGTATTGGCGGGTTATATATACGGGATCCCGTCCATATAACCCGCTCGAGCTATAACTAGCTCGAGCTAGTAGCTAGGAGCTAGGAGCTAGCATAACAAACACCTGTGGTGTAGGTGTTTTTATGCGGGATTAATTTGTGGCATATTAAATATAAGCCTGGTTGTGTTGTGGCTAATAGAGTATATATATGTCTTGTGTTTATTTACTGTTGTAGTCATTCCCAGCTGAATATCAGGTCACCCCCGGCTCTCACAGCATCTTCCCTATCTGAATCGCTTCCACTCCCCACTAGTCCTTCACTTGCATTTTCCTCATTCACAAATCTTTCATCCTCGCTCAAATTAATGGGGAAATCGTCGCTTTCTCGGTCCGAATCTCTCTCACTTCTGGCGGCCATCATTGTAAACAATAGGAAACTTTGTGGATATGTTCAATTGACTACGTCACGCTACTTCCGGTAGGGGCAAGCCTTTTTTTTATCAGATACCAAAAGTTGCGATCTTTATCGTCGTTGTTTTATACTAAATCCTTTCAGCAAAAATATGGCAATATCGCAAAATGATCAAGTATGACACATAGAATAGATCTGGTATGCCCGTTTAAATAAAAAAAATTCATTTCAGTAGGCCTTTAAAACTCTCCTATGCAAGGCGAAAACCGTTTATCAACAACACCCAGAAACGCCGTCGGCTTCGCTGGGCCTGAGCTCATCTAAGATGGACTGATACAAAGTGGAAAAGTGTTCTGTGGTCTTACTAGTCCACATTTCAAATTGTTTTTGGAAACTGTGGACGTTGTGTCCTCCGGACCAAAGAGGAAAAGAACCATCCGGATTGTTACAGGCGCAAAGTTGAAAAGCCAGCATCTGTGATGGTATGGGGGTGTATTAGTGCCCAAGACATGGGTAACTTACACATCTGTGAAGGCGCCATTAATGCTGAAAGGTACATACAGGTTTTGGAGCAACATATGTTGCCATCCAAGCAACATTACCATGGACGCCCCTGCTTATTTCAGCAAGACAATGCCAAGCCACGTGTTACATCAACGTGGCTTCATAGTAAAAGAGTGCGGGTACTACACTGGCCTGCCTGTAGTCCAGACCTGTCTCCCATTGAAAATGTGTGGCGCATTATGAAGCCTAAAATACCACAACGGAGACCCCCGGACTGTTGAACAACTTAAGCTGTACATCAAGCAAGAATGGGAAAGAATTCCACCTGAGAAGCTTAAAAAATGTGTCTCCTCAGTTCCCAAACGTTTACTGAGTGTTGTTAAAAGGAAAGGCCATGTAACACAGTGGTGAACCTGCCCTTTCCCAACTACTTTGGCACGTGTTGCAGCCATGAAATTCTAAGTTAATTATTATTTGCAAAAAAAAAATAAAGTTTATGAGTTTGAACATCAAATATCTTGTCTTTGTAGTGCATTCAATTGAATATGGGTTGAAAAGGATTTGCTAATTATTGTATTCCGTTTATATTTACATCCAACACAATTTCCCAACTTATATGGAAACGGGGTTTGTATATGTAGTGTTTATGGCGTGAGACAATGCAAATACAATGCAAAATAATGCAAATAATGACCCACAAATAGCGGTCGTGACCCTATAATTGATCCAGGTTATCGGGGACTCTTATTGCCGACGGACAGGTGTCGCTATGTGACTACAGACTACATTAGGCTACATTGAGTTCCTTACTTTTTTGTCAGACAGAGACATATACATGTATAAAGTCCCCCCCAGGCAGGAACTTCAAACATTTATTTTTTTTCAAGGGTTGTTAACACAGCATGCTCACATGAATGTGTGCCCAATAGAAACGAAGCAGCCAGCGGGGCACGGAAAAAAAAACTCTCCATGGCAATGCTGCTGTAACTTTTACTCATTGACAAATGTTTCTCTGCTTGCATCAAACCCGGTCTATGTCCCGCCTGGAGAGCCATATGCCCCATCGTGATTGGCAGGTTCGTGCAACTCCGCACACAACAGTGTAAAGTGCCATTCATATAAAACTTGCAACCCCTACTAACATTAAACTTCATAATAAGGTGGGGGGGCTACACAATATTGTCTCAGGGGACACAATTGGCCCACAGGCCGCAAGTTTGAAACCACTGATGTAAGATCAATGTACATACAGGACAGCCAGTTTTGTCTCTTTTTTTTTATCAGCCTCACATAGTCTCCCACAACAGCCCACTTCACAATAACAGCACTGTGTGCAACATCTGGTCTGACTGTTCTAACAAAATAAAGGTTTCAAATAAAGTACCTTACACAAGTATAATGTATAGTGCTTAAAGCACGTATTATAACATTTATCAAATGATTATGCTTTGACTTAAAATATTGGTCAAACGTGTCCAAAAATGTATTGCACCAATAAATGTGAGGATTTTTGCATTTGTTTAGTTGTTTTGTTTATTCCTTAGCAAACATTTTATAAAGTTGTATTTGACATAAAAAGTGGTAAAATAAGTGTGAAAGGTAAAAACTGAATTAATTTTTTTTTTTTTTTTTACAAAAAAACAGTTTTTATATTGCTATTGTTATTTTAATGTATTGCTGTTACTAATATTATTTTACTTTTTGTTTATTTGTTACAAATTTATATCCGTTGTTCTTTTAAATTATTTTTAAAGTAGAGTTTTTGCGGTGCAATAAATATTTATGTTTTCAATGTAATGAATATTGTTGTTAATCGTGATTCCAATTTCAATCAAAAAAATTATGATTATTATTTTTGCCATAATCATCCAGCCCTACCCTGAACTATTATTTGGTCATTGTGACTTACAGGTGGTACTTGTTTCATGGTTACGAATGGGGGCTTCCATGAATGTTATGGTTGGGTCAACCCGTATATCGCTGGAGAAGTACTTACAGCAGGTGTGGCAGAAGAACCAGTAGCATGTGTGTGTGCAGTGTGTTCCTTGCATGTGGAAGAACCACTTTGCTTATTCCTTAACTTTTTTCTCTTCATTGTGTCTCCTAAGAGTAAGACAGACTCTTCTGATGGCTGTGTCATGAATGATTAAAAAGTGATGTGTGTATGGCCAGTAAGTGGCTGAGTTTTTCTCACTGTCTTTTATGTGCTTTGTGTGAAGCACATTCAGAGTGAAAGACTTAAGTGGTAATTTAGGTATGGATTCCGACTTGTATTGTGTTGTGGATACGGAACCTGTACCAGGGGTAGGGAATCTATGGCTCTGGAGCCAAATGTGGCTCTTTTAATGACTGCATCTGGCTCTCAGATAAATCTTAGCTGACATTGCTTAAACACGATAAGTAATGAATAATTCCACTGGTAATCACAGTGTTAAAAATAATGTTCAAAATATAAAACATTCTCACGCATTTTAATCCATCCATCCGTTTTCTACCGCACCTGTTCAAGAAGTCGCATTAATGGTAAGAAGTATTTTATTTATTATTGGTTAGCTTCAGAATAACAATGTTATTAAAAATAATATGAGACGTATTATATTCTAAAAATGTTGGTCTTACTTAAAAATGCACGCATTTAGTTGTATTCCGTGTTAAAAAATATTAAATGGCTCTCACGAAAATACATTTTAAAATATTTGGCTTTCATGGCTCTCAGCCAAAAAGGTTCCCGACCCCTGACCTATACACTTAAATCGCTTGGCAGAACTGTTCACAAAATTAAAAAAAATATATATTTTTACATGGCTTATGGGTCAACCATCTACAAGGTTCGGTGGAAATGTGTTTTGTGTTTCTAGTGTAATCCTGCTAATTGTCTCTAGTCTTTTACTTACTACACTGTTAGAATAAGTTGTTAAACGACAACAAAAAGGTCATTAAAACTATTAAATTAGGCACAGTACTGTACCTCTTCATCAACATGAAGGACTTGTTACTTCAATCGTAATTCTTCCTCTTTGGGAAGGGCCTTTTTGTTCCAGCATGCCTTTAAAAGAGTCTGCTTTTTTAACATTTGAAAGGGTCCACAAAGCCATGGTTGGATGAGTATGGTGTGTATTGGCTCTACCCCACAGCATGTTGAATTGGAATTACAGGAAGTGGAATTCAATTTGTTGCAATTCAGAGAAACTCCTTATCGTAGACACCATAGAACTTGGCGCCTGTGTTGGCCACTGCTAGGCTGCGTCAAGGCGGCCGTCATCTTGCAACAGTCAAACTGGCCCAGTCAACTAGTACAAGTCAGAGTGACAGCGGTTGTTTTATTTAGGTATACCTGTCAAGAATCGTAGTATTTATAGCAATCATCAAGAGGGAAGAGGAAAATACTTCTATTAAATGGTGACACAGTAGCATCACCTTTGGGAGCAGTTAAATTAAAGTATGCACTTAATTTAAAAAAATATAAACAGTATGATACGGTACAGCGATACGGTATTGCTGATAATAGTAAGTCTTGGCAAATGACTGCCGCAAGATGGCCGGCAGATAGACGCATGATCCGGCCAATCTGTGTGTCCGTTGGTAGTTCCATTTGTACTGGCAAGTCAGGATTTTCCAGTTCCTAGTCATAAATTTCAAGTACAACACCCCCGAGGTCGGATTTCCTACTCAAAAAGTTGCAGAGTCTCCCCACCCCTGAGTTGGCTTCAAAGATGGCGGCTCTGAGTGTGAACAATAATAGAAAGTTAAAGTATCAATGATTGTCACACACACACGCTAGGTGTGGTGAAATTTGTCCTCTGCATTTGACCCATCCCCTTGATCACCCCCTGGGAGGTGAGGGGAGCAGTGGGCAGCAGCGGTGCCCCGCCCGGGAATCATTTTTGGTGATTTAACCCCCAATTCCAACCCTTGATGCTGAGTGAAATAGAAGCTTCTGTAATGCCCATTATTAGCACTTCTGACTACTTATTGTCGCACTAAATCAGCGTACATATGTTGGATTTTTATACACAGTAATGTCATTGTGGTGTAGATATTTTTTTATTGAAGTGTTTTATACATTCTACATTGCTAGCAAAATCGATTTGTGCTTCCTCTTCCTCCACCGTGATTGATGGTTGCAGAAGTAGTGCATATTTTTCCATAAGTTGTTTGTATTCAGATAAGGCAAGCACAAAAATAGCTTTCGTGGATGTAACTGTAATGACCTCGTAACTCGACTGTGACGTCTTTCCCAACTTCCGAGGTTAATGGAATGCACCATTTGTTCCTTACATCAAAAGGACAGGATGAATTGTCATGTTTAAAGAAAAATACTTGAAAAACAGTACGATGAAACACAAATTCTCTCGAATTTGAATTATTCTTTTTTACCATTTTCCATAATTTGAAAGTAACAATATCCATGACATTTACTTTTATAGTTACAGATTGGCTCAGATGCTAGCATGCAAGATAGCACCAAGTAACAATATCCATGACTTTTAGTTCTATGCCAAAAAAAATTTGCTAAAATGCTATCGTTCTAACAGTTAGTATGATCGGCTCCTCTCTCATGTCCAACATTAGTGACGTTTCGTATTATTTTCTATTTTAATCCTGTAGTTTTATACTAGGGCTCTAGCTATATAAACATTTCATATGAAGGTTATTGTCACCAAAATTATCACGGTTATCATTATTATCACGGTATTGATGAATGTGCTCAAAAAGTAATCATACACACTTATAACCATGTTTTATCTAAATAAAAAAAGAAATGGCACACAATATTATTTCTTGGCAGATGAAATATATGTTATATAATAATATTGTTCTGGCTACTTAAGAGCCATGTTATTTTTTATTGGAATGTATAAATAAGTTTCTTCTGTTTTAATTAGTAAAGTTTGTGTTTTTTTAATCATGAAGAAAAATACACAGAGTTGGGCGCGTCTCGTCTGTTTCAGAGTCGAATACAAAGAGAGTATGACCAACTGAACAAGAGGCGCCATTTTTGCCACCAAGAATGTGTGCAGCTGTGCCCAGAAGGATGCATTGTGGTCGTTCTGCCGTTAGTTTTCCTGACAAGATAAACTATAATAATATGTCAAAATATAGTTTTAAACATACTCCTCCTCATAAACTTACAATAAAATCAATCTATATTAATCTTGTAAATATTGTTTATCTTGTACATATGCTAGCAGTCCTACTTGGTACTTTTGTTTATTGCATTGCTTATGTATTACTGTATTGCATTAAAAGCAATGATAATATCTGAATTTCCCCTCGGGATTAATTAAGTATTTTTGATTCTTATTATTTCTGAGTATTTGTCAAAATATAATTTTGTGGTCATATTTGATGCACTCCGCTGTATACATTTATGCAGTGGTTAGTGACCAGCAGGCTGTCTAACACCCTCCCGACGGCGCAATAAACGTAAAAAAAAATACACAGAAAAATAAAAAAACATATGACCCTTATTTTTGCCAAAATCTTCATTAGCTTTGGACCAAAAATTACAGAGAAATTGTGACTTTTGTGTGTGAGGTTTGTAATCATTACGCTTTTATGTGTGTGTGTGTGTGTGTGTGTGTGTGTGTGTGTATATATATATATATATATATATATATATATATATATATATATATATATATTCACAGTATATGCTGTATATATTCACAGTATATACACTATATATAATATATTTATAATTTAGATATTTAGGCACACGCACTAACACACTAACCCCTGTGCCATTGTGCACAGGGGTTAGTGCATGTGCCTCACAATACGAAGGTTCTGGGTTCGATCCTGGGCTCGGGATCTTTCTGTGTGGAGTTTGCATGTTCTCCCTGTGACTGCGTGGGTTCCCTCTGGGTACTCCGGCTTCCTCCCACCTCCAAAGACATGCACCTGGGGATAGGTTGATTGGCAACACTAAATTGGCCCTAGTGTGTGAATGTGAGTGTGAATGTTGTCTGTCTATCTGTGTTGGCCCTGCGATGAGGTGGCGACTTGTCCAGGGTGTATCCTGCCTTCCGCCCAAATGCAGCTGAGATAGGCTCCAGCACCCCCCGTGGCCCCAAGAGGGACAAGCGATAGAAAATGGATGGATGGATGGATTTAGATATTTTTGTAATTGATTTTTGCCATGTATAATCCATAATTAATTGACTATTGGCATTCTCTCGATGAGCTTCAAGCCCACCTATGAAGTGAAAACCATTTCAAGTGACTACCTCTTGAAGCTCATCGAGAGAATGCCAAGAGTGTGCAAAGCAGTAATCAGAGCAAAGGGTGGCTATTTTGAAGGAACTAGAATATAAAACATGTTTTCAGTTATTTCACCTTTTTTTGTTAAGTACATAAAGGCCTACTGAAATGAATTTTTTTTATTTAAACGGGGATAGCAGATCCATTCTATGTGTCATACTTGATCATTTCACGATATTGCCATATTTTTGCTGAAAGGATTTAGTAGAGAACAACGACGATAAAGTTCGCAACTTTTGGTCGCTGATAAAAAAAAGCCTTGCCCCTACCGGAAGTAGCGTGACGTCACAAGCTGGAGTGCTGCTCACATTTCCCTATTGTTTACACCAGCAGCGAGAGCGATTCGGACCGAGAAAGCGACGATTACCCCATTAATTTGAGCGAGGATGAAAGATTAGTGGATGAGGAAAGTGAGAGTGAAGGACTATAGTGCAGTGCAGGACGTATCTTTTTTTGCTCTGACCGTAACTTAGGTACAAGGGTTCATTGGATTCCACACTTTCTCCTTTTTCTGTTGTGGATCACAGATTTGTATTTTAAACCACCTCGGATACTATATCCTCTTGAAAATGAGAGTCGAGAACGCGAAATGGACATTCACAGTGACTTTTATCTCCACAACAATACATCGGCGAAACACTTTAGCTTCTGAGCTAACGTGATAGCATCGGGCTCAAATGCAGATATAAACAAAAGAAATAAACCCCTGACTGGAAAAATAGACAAAAAAATCAACAATACTATTAAACCCTGGACCTGTAAATACACGGTTAATGCTTTCCAGCTTAGCGAGAGATTAACAATGCTGTTGCTAACGACGCCATTGAAGCTAACTTAGCAACGGGACCTCACAGAGTTGTGATAAAAACATTAGCGCTCCACCTACGCCAGCCAGCCCTCATCTGCTCATCAACACCCGTGCTCACCTGCGTTCCAGCGATCGACGGAAGGACGAAGGACTTCACCCGATCATCCATGCGGTCGGCGGCTAGCGTCGGATAGCGCGTCTGCTATCCAAGTCAAAGTCCTCCTGGTTGTGTTGCTACAGCCAGCTGCTAATACACCGATCCCACCTACAACTTTCTTCTTTGCAGTCTTCATTGTTCATTAAACAAATTGCAAAAGATTCCCCAACACAGATGTCCAGAATACTGTGGAATTTTATAATAATACCTGGGATTTATATAGCGCTTTTCTAAGTACCCAAAGTCGCTTTACATGTTAAAAAGACATCATTCATTCACACCTGGTGGTGGTAAGCTACTTTCGTAGCCACAGCTGCCCTGGGGTAGACTGACGGAAGCGTGGCTGCCAATTTGCGCCTACGGCCCCTCCGACCACCACCTGTCATTCATTCAACATTCATTCACCGGTGTGAGCGGCACCGGGGGCAAGGGTGAAGTGTCCTGCCCAAGGACACAACGGCATGGTAAGAGGCGGGGAGCGAACCTGCAACCCTCAGGTTTCTGACACGGGCGCTCTACCCACTATGCCGTGCCGCCCCACAATTTTGAGATGAAAACAGAGCTTTTTTGTATTGGATTCAAAGGTGTACCAATACTTCCGTTTAACTAGTGACGTCACTCGCATACGTCATCATACAAAGACGTTTTCAACCGAAAGTTTAGCGGGAAATTTAAAATTGCACTTTATAAGTTAACCCGGCCATATTGGCATGTGTTGCAATGTTACGATTTCATCATTGATGTATAAACTATCAGACTGCGTGGTCGGTAGTAGTGGGTTTCAGTAGGCCGTTAACTCCACATGTGTTCATTCATAGTTTTGATGCCTTCGGTGACAATCTACAATCTACAATAGTCATGAAAATAAAGAAAAGGCATTGAATGAGAAGGTGTGTCCAAACTTTTGGCCTGTACTGTATATATATATATATATATATATATATATATATATATATATATATATATATATATATATATATATATATATATATATATATATATATATATATATATATATGTATATATATACATACTGTATGTATATATATATATATATATATATATATATATATATATATATATATATATATATATATATATATATATATATATATATATATATATATATATATATATCCACAGTACATACATTATATATATTTATTATTTAGATACTTTTGTAATTGATTCGTGCCATGTTTAATCCATAATTAATTGACTGTTGATTTGCTTTTATGTTTGTAATTAATACAATTCATAAAACACATCGGTACAAAAACAACAACCAAAAAGTATATCAGCAGTGTACAGACATGAATGTTTACATGGCAAAAAACTCTTCAATTAAAAAAGATGTCCAATAAGGAAGTGCAGAGTATGCATAGCTCCAGCTGTGGCCAGCTCAAAGTTGGAAGCAAACATGGCGCCCTGGAATCACGTGAGTGCGTTTTGACCAATCATTTAGGAGATGGTCTGAAACCAAGTTGGCCATACTCTCTTTATACACGATTATTTATGTGACTTCACGCAAATTCACTTCCGGTTTTCACATTCCTTTGAGTATCGATCCGTCTAGCTGACCAAGAGAGCACATGTAGGTTTAACGTATACAGTGGAAGTTCTTGGTTGCTCAGACAGCAATGTGTTTACACAAGTTTAGATTTGGGTATGTCATTTTTAATGGGGGAAGAGGTCAATGTCTTTTGTACTCGTGCTAGCATTTAAGCTTGCTTCTCCAGTAAATAAGCATTGTCACTGGTCTGTGAGTTCATCAAAGTGTTAAAATCACGGTTTTATCCATCCATCCATCCATTTTCTACCGCTTATTCCCTTCGGGGTCGCGGGGGGCGCTGGAGCCTATCTCAGCTACAATCGGGCGGAAGGCGGGGTACACCCTGGACAAGTCGCCACCTCATCGCAGGGCCAACACAGATAGACAGACAACATTCACACTCACATTCACACACTAGGGCCAATTTAGTGTTGCCAATCTTTTATGATCATTTTAATTTAAAACGGTAATACTAACCGTAGGGAGTTTAATCGTGGTTTATCATGTTAGCCTTTAGCATTCATCCATATTATATTCTCTAGGCCATATTGCCAGCTTTGAAAAGGACAACCCACTTTGAAACCTTATTGACCACAACTGCAGTTCCTGCTTCCATCCACCAGGATGTAGCACCACTTCATCTGTTCCACAAGGAAGCAGAGCCAAGCAGACGCATGCAGACGTCTCTGCAGCACACTCAACGTGCGTCAGCAATTGCCACGCCGCCAGAATCCAGCTATATATGCTGCAAGACAACTGCAGCCCACCACACTGAAACAGCGTGTTCTCGCCACCACTATTCTCACACATTTGAGCGCTTACGCGGCAGCCTGCGTCATACACCTGCTCTTATTCTCTTGCAACCAGGCTAGAACATTATTCTGCTCAGTGGGCATATCTAGCAGCTATAAATAGACCTGCAGGGGCACTGTCTCCAAAAGGAGGGGAGGCAATAATGAGGACAATATTAATGTTCACTCGGAATAAACTTAATAGAGTCTGGAGTTATAAGGCCGGCACTCATATATTTACCTGGTTCAAGGCTTCTCGTGCTGGTAGACTGCTCTGCCTCTGGACGTCTCCTCCGCCTACCTGTCTCATTCCAGCAGCAGAGGAGGAACGGCCCAGCCGCCCCACTTCTGTAACAGACAACCATGTTACACTGCGTGCCTGCTAATGAAAACACTGGAATATTATTATTCTCTTTAACACATGAGAGTGTGATTGTTTGGCTATGTACCCATGTGGGCTGTGTTCTTGTTATAGATGTTGTATTAGACCATAATACATTTGCACAATGCGTACATTGTCATTGCAATTTGATTGTATGACAATGTAGTATCAACTTTCCTTTAGTTAGCCTTTCATGTACAATAGTTACAGTGGAAATAAAAGGCTAAATGCACCTGAAATCAAGTACAATTTAGGACAAAATGTGACCTCTCAGTAGACCTCAGGAATAATTGCAGTCATCTTCGAAGTGAGACTCCTGCCTGGGATACACAATAAACATTTGATCAAATGGATATTTTGTAAATTAGTGGAATCTGGGGATGTCGTTGTGGCTTGTGCAGCCCTTTGAGACACTTGTGATTAAGGGCTATATAAATAAACTTTGATTGATGATTGATTAGTAAGTCATTTTACACAGTTTATTTCTTGTAGTAAATTAGTTCAAACAACAAACCCAACTGGTCTAATATGAAAGTATGAAAAAAATATAGAAAGAGCTCTTTTTAGTAAACCGAACCATAAGAGTTGGACTTTCCATAGTTAAAAATCGGAGGGGTTTGGCATTTTTATTTATTGTTTTTTGGCTTTTTATTACATATAGTTTGGGGGTGACCTGATACAAGTTTTTCACTTCCGATAAAATACTCACATTGGAGTCTTGAGTATTGGCCGATACTGATATTAATCTGTTAGAAATCATAGCATATACTTTTATTTTTGTAGTTTAGAATGTTAGAAAAAGCCTGATCAAGTGTAATTATGTAGACAACAATAGTAGGTATAAATACACTAACCTTATGACATATTGATTCTTTTTGTGTGTGTGTGCGTGCGTGCGTGCGTGCGTGCGTGCGTGCGTGCGTGCGTGCGTGCGTGCGTGCGTGCGTGCGTGCGTGCGTGCGTGCGTGTGATCATTTGTTTTTGGCGCAAATTGTTTGTTTTGGTCACAATAATTAATTTAATTAAAAGTATGACACAGTAAGTTGAATGATGCGGTCACGTTTGTTACTGGATACTTTTTAATATGCTTTGTATGTGTAAATTATTTGAAACTTGTGTATGTTGACAAACGTGGTGTTTTAGACTGCAATATTGTTTAATTAAGTTAAATTATTATGTATGTTGAGCTTGTGTGCTAGTGTGTGCTTAGCTGGTGTGTAGCTGCTAGCTCGTAGTAGCCTACAGCCTACCATGTTTACCTTTTTTGAATGACTTCACTAAAATACAATAAAAGACCAGCCATGTGTGCTTATAGGAGGACATTTAGATGTAAATTGGCTGTCCAGCTTTGCACAAGTAAACACTGCAGGACTGCTTGTATCAGAGCTTATATCAAAGATTGTGGATGCAAGCTGATATCATATGATATTTGGATTTTTTTTGTTTTGTTTTTTTACTGGTATCACACCGATATTAATATCGGATCAGGACACTTCTAATATATTCCAAAGGAAAAAATGGGTGGTAAGATAGGAAACAAGTCAAAACAGAAGAAGAAATCAAAACAAACACCATAATGGCAGGAAAAAACGTGATTAAGTAAGTTTTTTCCACGCCTGTTGAGTTGTTCAAACTATGTAAGGCAAACAAGGAGCCAACAAAGACTAATTTGGTAGCAATGATTTTCCAGAACGTTATATTTTTAAGCGTAAATACAAGGAGGATGAGCTACAAGTTTTAAAAGCTAAGTGACAAACAGATCCAGCTAGTAGCACTATTGCTAAGTGATAAAGTAAAAATACAAACTACAAACATATTAAAACCCTTCTCTTACTGTACAATGTCTGCTCTCACTCGGATTTAGACTTATGGGATGTTTATAACTTCCTCTTTAGATAAAGAATGAATCATCTTCCCAACAGAGGTTTAAAAAAAAGGTGGGCCAAACAAGTGTTTGACAACTTTTACTAACTCAGAAGCGATGCAGCAGCTCATATCACTTGACTAACTACACTAGAGCAAGCCCGGTCACAGGCAATTACAGAGTCTGCTAGTCCGGGTGAGGAATCAGTTAAGCTAGAACTAGCCAGCGCCAGGCTGGATAATCCATGCACACATAGCAATTCTCTTAGAATAGAACACAACTCACATAATGTTTTTTCTGTTGTGACTGTGTCAGAGGTAGACATGCATTCTACTGAGGTGGCAAATTATGATGCGTTCAGTTTATCGCAGCACCACGCAAAAAATCGGAAAATTCCCGTCATATCAATTCTTACATATGGTCGAAACTATTTAAAGTGCACTACGCATAATAAACGCAACATTGTTAATATTGCTACTACGGATAATCTCAACAAAAACTCGTCAAAACAGCCCAATACCTATAATATGGGCTTTTTAAACATAAGATCATTGTCTCCCAAAACGTTATTAGTTAATGAGGTCATTAGAGACAACAATCTTAACGTCATTGGTGTTAGCGAAACCTGGCTCAAACCAGACAATTTTTTTGCGCTAAATGAGGCATCTCCTCCTGACTATACGAGTGCACATATTGCCCGCCCCCTTAAAAGGGGTGGAGGGGTCGCACTAATATACAATGAAAACTTTAACCTTACCACTAACCTAAATAATAAATATAAATTGTTTGAGGTCCTTACTATGAGGTCTGTCACACCGCTGCCTCTCAACCTGGCTGTTATCTACCGCCCCCCCAGGGTCCTATTCTGACTTTATCAGTGAATTCTCAGAGTTCGTTGCTGATCTAGTGACGCACGGCGACAATATAATCATAATGGGGGACATTAATATCCATATGAATACCCCATCGGACCCTCGGTGCGTGGCGCTCCAGACTATAATTGATAGCTGTGGTCTTACACAAATAATAAATTAACCCACGCATCGCAACGGTAATACGATAGATCTAGTGCTTGTCAGGGGTGTCACCACCTCCAAAGTTATGATACTCCCGTATACTAAAGTAATGTCAGATCATTACCTTACACAATTTGAAGTTCTGACTCATTGTCAACAAGCTAGTAATAATAATAACTGCTATAGCAGCCGCAACATTAAAGCTGCCACAACGATGACTCTTGCTGGCTTACTGCCTTTGGTAATGGCACCATTCCCAAATTATGTGGGCTCTATTGATAACCTCACTAACAACTTTGACGACGCCCTGCTCGAAACCATTGATAGTATAGCACCGCTAGAGCAAAAAAGGGCCCCAAAAAGGCGTAACCCATGGTTTACAGAAGAAACTAGAGCTCATAAATTATCATGTAGAAAGCTGGAACGCAAATGACGCGCGACTAAACTTGAGGTTTTCCATCAAGCATGGAGTGATAGTTTAATAACTTATAAACGCATGCTTACCTTAGCTAAAGCTAAATATTACTCAAATCTCATCCGCCTCAACAAAAACGATCCTACATTTTTGTTTAGTACAGTAGCATCGCTAACCCAACAAGGGACTCCTCCCAGTAGCTCCACCCACTCGGCAGATGACTTTATGAATTTCTTTAATAAGAAAATTGAACTCATTAGAAAGGAGATTAAAGACAACGCATCCCAGCTACAACTGGGTTTTATTAACACAGATACGAGTGTATATACGACGGATATTGCCCTCCAAAATAGTCTCTCTCTTTTTGATGAAATAACATTAGAGGAATTATTACGGCGTGTAAATGGGATAAAACAAACAACATGTTTACTTGACCCTCTTCCTGGGAAACTTATCAAGGAGCGTTTTGTATTATTATTTAATACAAAATTATTATTATAAACTTATCACTTTCCTCTGGCACTGTTCCCCTAGCATTCAAAAAAGCGGTTATTCATCCTCTGCTCAAAAGACCTAACCTCGATCCTGACCTCATGGTAAACTACCGGCCGGTGTCCCACCTTCCGTTTATATAGAAAATCCTCGAAAAGATTGTTGCACAGCAGCTAAATGAACACTTAGTGTCTAACAATCTCTGTGAACCTTTTGAATCCGGTTTCAGGGCAAATCACTCTACGGAGACAGCCCTCGCAAAAATGACTAATGATCTACTGCTAATGATGGATTTTGATGCGTCATCTATGTTGCTGCTTCTTGATCTTAGCACTGCTTTCGATACGTCGATTATAATATTTTATTAGAGCGTATCAAAACCCGTGTTGGTATGTCAGACTTAGCCTTGTCTTGGTTTAACTCCTATCTTACTGACAGGATGCAGTGCGTCTCCCATAACAATGTGACATCGGACTATGTTAAGGTAACGTGTGGAGTTCCCCAGGGTTCGGTTCTTGGCCTTGCACTCTGCAGTATATACATGCTGCCGCTAGGCGACATCATACGCAAATACGGTGTTAGCTTTCACTGTTATGCTGATGACACCCAACTCTACATGCCCCTAAAGCTGGCTCACCTGCACTGGCTTCCTGTGCACTTAAGATGTGACTTTAAGGTTTTACTACTTACGTATAAAATACTACACGGTCTAGCTCCAGCCTATCTTGCCGATTGTATTGTACCATATGTCCCGGCAAGAAATCTGCGTTCAAAGAACTCCGGCTTATTAGTGATTCCCAGAGCCCAAAAAAAGTCTGCGGGCTATAGAGCGTTTTCTATTCGGGCTCCAGTACTCTGGAATGCCCTTCCGGTAACAGTTAGAAATGCTGTGTGTAAGGTGTGAAATTTGTTGTGAATTCATGCACTGTGTTGGTTTTGTTCTTTGAACAAGGTGATGTTCATGCACGGTTCATTTTGTGCACCAGTAAAAAAACATGACTTTTTTTTATATTTTTTTCACTAAAGAAGGGTTCTGTGAATGCGCATATGAAACTGGTGGGGTTCGGTTCCTCCAACAAGGTTACGAACCACTGCTGTAGATACTGTAGTTATGGCCGGCATAAAAGACGTAAAAAGCATGCTGGATACACAGAATAACAAAAGTTGGTCACGTTTCAAAAATCAAGTTTTGTGTTGTATTGTTTGAAATCTGTGTTGTTAAAATGCATAGCAAACTCTGAAGGCTTGAAGTAGACACTGGTATTCGATTTAGCTGCAGCTTCTCCCGCCAACATGGTGGTGTAAACAAAAGTAGTCGCTTGACGTCTGTTTTCCATCGTCTGTCCATACAGAAGATGTTGGCAGACTTCATTCAAAGCAGTACATAATGTTTTACTTTTAACAGCGGTTTACTTTTTTTTTTACACTTTTATGGCTAGTAAGAATGTTTCAAAAATTAAATGTATGATGTTCTTCTGCAACAAAAATCACATTACACCTTCGTCCTTTACAGTTTTTTTTGTTTTACTATTAACACCGGTTAACTTATTTTTACACTTTTATTGTGCTTAAAATCGCTAGCACAGTTTATAAAGGCTTTGATGATCAGTTTTAGCCAGTGTATTATAGGGGTACCCAAAGTGGGACCTGCCGAGTCGTTTGGTTTGGCCTGCCAAATGTGTTGATGCATATTCATTCTGACCTACTTCAAACTCACACAATTAACAGCATGTCTGCAAGACTAACTGGTCCCTATTGATTTAATAACATTTTAAAATCATGTTATGTGACCCCTAAAAGCCTGAAAATAATGTGTCAATAAAGCACTTCATCTTTCTGGCTAAATGTATTTTTTCTTTCAATTTTGATAAGAAGAATGTATTTTGAGTGGTTATCAAAAATACTTGATATCTGCTCATCTTCTTGACTTAGATTTCAAAGCAAGTACGTTAGTAAAAAATATAATAATCAAATGCATAAGCAGTTGTGTATAATGAGCAGGGGCGTAGCACTAAGTTCCGGGTCCGACTCCTAAAGGACCCCCTATCCCACCCTAATCAAAACATTGCTGCCCCATACATATATACCTGATATGTTTACATGAACTAAAAAACAATAATTGCATGGATTTGGTTAAAAATGTAGTTTTTAACTTTCTAAAGATGGGATTAACATGTCTAGAACATATCTTCATATACAGTACCTTCGAAATGATTTGGATTTGTTTTTTAAAAAAAAAGGTTGTTTATACAAAAAGTGCAAAAATTCAGTTTAAAATGGCCAGAATGTGAATTTAAATAATCATATAACCTGTTATTATTAACTTAAATATGATTATACATCTGTCAAGTTTTCTGTTACTTCAGAAAAAAAATCTCCCTCTTTCATTAAAAATTAGTGACGACTCTGTTTTTAACTTTTATCAAGGGTCTTTGAATGCACCACAGTTATGGGCAATGAGATGCAAAAGTGAAACTTCTACATAACTTTCTCCTACGCTGCCACAAATAGATGTATTGTATGTTTACCTTTCT
Organism: Entelurus aequoreus; assembly: GCF_033978785.1. Classification (NCBI taxonomy): domain Eukaryota; kingdom Metazoa; phylum Chordata; class Actinopteri; order Syngnathiformes; family Syngnathidae; genus Entelurus; species Entelurus aequoreus. The sequence goes on from NC_084735.1 coordinate 33,500,710, forward strand.
TCTATCACCTCATTATTGTTCCAAAATTCTGGAGCTGTGTTGGAATGTTTAAAGGGGGATCTTTGATGACGTTGTGACGTCTGTGTTGAGTGAAGTGTTCAAAATTAGGGTTGCTGCTATCCAGATGGAACAAATAATTTCATGTTTTTTATAGGGGGTGTAGGTAGACTTAGACATTCTTAATTTCGATTAACTTATTATTAAACTTTTTATATTTCTTCTATATCAACATTTATGACGGTGTTTTTTAGAAATAATTTATAACTTACATATTTAAATGGCAGAAAACAGATCTTCAAACTTTTTACTTGGGTCCCCACTTCGACAACCCTGATAATGAAGCTATTATTTGTGTAATAAATTCATATACATTAACTTCACTGTTACTAGTGGCCCTATAAGGGCAGCCATGATTGCGTTGTGGCCTTCAATGAAAATGAGTTTAACAGCCCTAATCTAATTTCACAATCTCTACTACCTTATAGTATGAGGCCAAAGCTCTCACTCATAGTGTTGCTGTGCGCTTAAAATCACTGTGTTTGTCCCGCGGCCCATTGGCACATTTTCACTTCGGCTTTTTGCGGACTCAGAAATGTGTCCTTTCCTGGTTCTGCGTGAAGAAAAGCATTGCTCTCATTGTCAAGGTACAGTAAGTAGCGTGTCGATATGATGAGGATATAGAAAGATGTGCAGAATGACAAAGAGACTCGGAGGATTTAGAGTTGTTCGACTTTTATGACGGAAGAAAGACTTGCTGCTTGTTAAATGCTCCTTTAAATCAAGTTGAGTTTCATATGATCTCAAATAAAAGCAGACCAAAAAAGCTGCGTATAAAAGAGCGTAAGTAAACGCTGATTTGAGTTTTTGGGGATTTAATGACTAGGAACACGACTCACCTCCATTGCGACAGGCAGGAAACGTCTGGCAGGGAAGAGGCATCCCAGCTCTGGGCAAGGCTCTAAATCCAGAGCTGCTGTCTGCGCCCGCCAACAACTCACTGTGACCAAGAGTCCTGCTGGTGGCGCCACTGAAGTGCACTGGGATGCTTGAAGGCCCCCTACGCAGCCCCACTGCAAACTCTTCCTTATCCATCCTCAATAAGGCATCAGCGCTGCCATTCCAAGTCCGTGCTTCTTCTTCTGGCATAGAGAGGACAAGAGTGAGCACGGAAAGAATCTTTTACGGATACTGCATCAAAAGAAAATGACCTCTGACTTACTTTCACTTTCTCTGCTTCCATGGCTGAAGGATAATTTCCTCTGCATGGGCCAGTAAGCGCCTTCATCAGCAGCTAAGCTAGCGCTGCTGTCCCATGGCATGAAGCCAGATTTGGACTCGTTACCCTTGGATAGCCCCTCGCCAGCGCCGGTGAGACTGGAGGGCTGCTGCAGAGACGGCGTGAGGGAGCTTCCTCTCAAGCTCTCATAAGCCGGCGGTCTCCGAAAACCTCCGGAGGGGTAAGTCCACAGCAGGGGGCTGTCGGAGGATGGCGGCTTGTAAGCGGGAAGGCTGTGAGGTGTGTGAGAGCGCAGATGAGGACGGGAATGAGGACGCTGGGATGAGGACAGGGGCGTTGGGGTCGAGCTGGTGCTGCCTTGAGAGGTTTGACTACTTGAGGACAGATCCAGCTGCAAAGAATGCGGACCTCCGTCCCGGTCCCTGTCCTTATCTCTCTCCCTGTCCTTGTCTCTACCCCGATCCCTATCCTTGTCTCTGTCCTTGTCCTTCTCTCCTTTGTCCATCTTGAGGAGAAAGCTGACAGACTTCCCTTCCTTGCACGTACTTGAAGTTTGGGTCTGCACGGTGGCCTGCGAGGAAGTCTGACAGCCGCTTTTGGTTGGGGCGGGAGAATCTCCCCGCTCTGGCTTGCGATAGTGATGGTAGTGTGACGGCCGATGGTGAGGGTGGTGGTGGTGATGTGAGAAAGGTGACGTCGACTTGGAAGAAGGAGGCAGGGGCGTTGAGTGACTCCTTGCTCTGAGTCCGGGAGCGGGTCCCAACTGGGAATCTCTACTGTGTTTTTCCTGGGGTGTTACACTTCCTCCCGATGGCTCTTTGGAGCCTGATGCTGGAACGTTGGAGGAAGTTGAAGACGAGGAGCCGGCTTGAGTGGTCACACTGGACGTTTGAGTTCCCATTTTAGAGGATCCAGAACCCTTGTTCTGCACGCTAACGCCACTGGACGCTGCAGCTGGTTGAGGGAAAGCCAGCAGCGGAGGCCGATGTTGGAGAAGATTCGGGAAAGGGGCTGGGATCTTTGTGTTGGACTCTGAATCGCATTTGCTTCCTTGCAGCAGGTAGGGTGTAGGAGCTCGTGGGGTGTGGGGACTGGTGGACATGGCCTGTGGAACAGGGGTAGAGGAAGCCGAGGAAGGCAAAGGGGACGAATGGGAAATGGAGACGGTAGCTTTGGGTTTGGAATAGGATGGAGAGGAAGAGGAGGGTCTTGGCAGTGAGGAGGAGCTACTAGAGGGCGAGGGGGCAACGTGGTAATGTTTCGCACTTTTCATTTTCTCATGTTTGCTAGGCAGGTGTCTATGTGACTCTCGGTTCTCTTGCATTGGGTATTTCATCTCTTCATAGATGGCCTCACTTTGGTCCGAGTCTGAATCGGGCGTGGTGGCTACGGGGGTGACAGGGTGGGGTGTGGCCGTCTGGCTCTCTCTGGTAAACACTTGACCCACCATCTCGATGTAGACGGGCTCTTCTTCCCCATCCCCCATTTGGATCTGAGAGTCGGCTCCCTGAAAAGGGAGGGACGCGGCAGAAGGAGGCACGCGTGAAGGAAGGGTGTCAAAGGTGAGCTGGGTGCTGGGACTTCTCTTGGGCTTTAAAGGAGGCACCTTTTTTGAACCAATATCTCCAGAGTCAGACTTCTTCATGGCTGCGGGAGTAGAGAAAAAGTGTTAAGACAAGGGATCATTTTGTGAGTACATGGGAACACACTTCTAACCATTTTTCTTCTCTGAGTGCTTGGACTGTGAGTGGGAGGGCGGGGGAGGCGGCGGCGTCTCGGGAGGTCCTCGGCTGTCAGCAGACGAGGAGCTGAGGCGAGTGCTGGGGTGACGCTTGGGTTTGGCCGGCGGGCATCGGCCACCATGTTGAGATTGGCTGTCAGAGTAATCTCCGTTCTCAAGACTTGGGTCTCCGGCACCGACCGCATGGCAGGACTGCGACCGCGGCGCCATGGCTGAGGCACACGAGTGAGGAGAAAGGTCCTGGGAGGCCGGCATGGTCATGAAGCCCATTCTGAAGTGGCGACGGAACGAGGCCAAGTCTCGGACTTTGCCGACCGTCGCCGAGGGGTCGTTTTGAGAGGAGCTGTAGTTTAAGCAGAAAGAAAACAAATCAAGGGGTGAAAGAAGCATAGAAAACATGAATTTACTCCACATTACGTCGGTTTCTGTTCTTTAAACGACATCTCTGCCTGGAGGGCTTTCTAGCGCTAAAAGGAGTACCCTAGAGCAGTGGTCCCCAACCACCGGGCCGTGGCCCGGTACAGGTCCGTGTATCGATTGGTACCGGGCCGCACAAGAATTTTTTTTTTTTTAAATTAAAAAAAAATTTTTTTTTTAATAAATCAACACAAAAAACACACGATACACTTACAAATAGTGCACCAACCCAAAAAACTTCCCTCCCCCATTTACACTCATTCACACTCATTCGAACGAAAGGGTTGTTTCTTTCTGTTATTAATATTTCTGGTTCCTACATTATATATCAATATAGATCAATACAGTCTGCAGGGATACAGTCTGTAAGCATACATGATTGTATTTTTTTATGACATAAAATAAAATAAAATAAAAAATAAAATACCCCCCTCCGGTCCGTGGGACAAATTTTCAAGCATTGACCGGTCCGCAGTTACAAAAAGGTTGGGGACCACTGCCCTAGAGTCACCTCCATCCTTCACATTCACGTCTTCTTCCATCTACACCGCTCTCAAACGCACTTAATTAGGAAATCAATTCCCCTGTCAAAACAGAGTACTCGTACTCCACACTATGCTGATGGAGTCCACGCACTCTTTATACTCTCAACCCACATCTGTTTTCTGCTCTCAGCCGCTACCATGGAAACGTGCCATTGTTGTGCGTTTGATGCCGTCTCTCTGAAATCGAGGAATCATTGCTGGCACAGGCTCCCAAAACAATAAATACAAGTGAGCAAGATCTGACAAAGTGAGCAATGGCGGCTGTTTTTTTACACTTTTGACTGACAGCCTTGTCTTCCTTTAAACCAGGGGTCTCAAACATGCGGCCCGCGGGCCAATTGCGGCCCGCAAGACGTTATTGTGCGGCCCCCGCCTTAATATGACAGTTTAATGTTAGTGCGGCCCGCGAGTTTTGAATGAATGGCGCTTAACAGCGCTGTGTGCGGAGCTGATGGAATCTACCAATCACAGTGTGGTATAAGACTCGAGACAATATTGAGGGCGTGCCATGATGGCACTGCCTTTAGTATCCTCTATAAACCGTCAAGAGGACCTTTTTCTCCATACTAACAGCGTGCTTGCTCAGACACATGTTGTATGAGGCTTCTGCAGACACATGCAAGTTATTGCATACATACTTGAGGAACAGCCACACATGTCACACTGAGGGTGGTCATATTTTATTTTATTTATTTTTCAACACTGCTATAAATATGCGCCACACTGTGAACCCACACCAAACAAGAATGACAAACACATTTCGGGAGAACATCCGCACCTAAACACAACATAAACACAACAGAACAAATACCCAGAACCCTTTGCAGCCCTAACTTTTCCGGGCTACAAAAACACACACCTCAACCTCCCCCCCATCTACCGAATTCGGAGGTCTCAAGGTTGGCAAGTAGGCATTGACGTCACTTGCGTGATGCAAGCAGAGAAACATTTTGCCGCTTTTCCACGACATCCGCACATGCTCTTCTTCCCTCCCTCCCTGCCTCCCTCGCTCACCCGCCTGCTCGCTCCCTCCCCCGTTGTAAACAGTCCGGGCGGGGAAGATGAGCGCTTTGATTGAGACTTTTATTAGTAGTAGTAGGTTGCACAATGAAGTACATATTCCATACAATTGACCACTAAATGGTAACACCCAAATAAGTTTTTCAACTTGTTTAAGTCGGGGTCCACTTTTGGTTTGGTTTGATTGATTCATGATACAGATATATACTATCAGATATTCCAAAGCACTCCGCCGAAGGAGCGAGCGACAATACAAAAGTGTGGTGCACTGGACCCCAGCGCTGGGCGAATCAGACGTGTAACACGTTAGTGGTGATGTTAGCCCGTTCGGGGCTAATTGTGCTACCGTAACTGTAAACTCCACGGCGAGCCGCCCCGCCCAGCCCCCTCCTTTCTCTCCCCCTCCCCCTCCCGTTGGCTCCAGACAGAGACGATTTTTGATGCAATATTTCTTTGTTGAGCACAAGGGGCACCCCGACGTGTCTTATTTCATTTCATTTTTATTTATCTCCTTCATTGATGTGCATCTTTGATCGATAGACAATTATACCTCAATTATTCAATTATACATTTACACACCAATGCCTGAGAAGGAGCAGGATGAAGAAAAATCTGATATTTTTCTGCCCCCTTCAACATAATACGTAGTCTTACTTAATGATATCATATAAACCAACAATTACATTCAATTACACGAAAACAAACAAAAAAACACAAGATGTGCAAAACTTCATGATGTACAAACCGAACAAAAGAAGTAATATACACCTCAAGGGATGATACAAAACAGATACAAAACCAGGCAAAAAATAAGTAAAATAATAAATATAAAGCAAAATGTAAACACTTATGGCTGTCCATATGATTTTATTGTTCTGTCTTTATATATTTTTTCATTTGGAATATATTTTTACAATCTTCTATCTCATTGTAAAGAGAATTCCATAGTTTAACCCCCACCACATTTGTTTTAAAGTTGTCCTTGAATACTGATGTTGGAAATGACCTTTTCTTCTATGTTCTGTATTCTCAGAAGTGATGACAAACATTTTTTGTAAATTTGCTGGTAATGTTTTACTTTTAGCCTTAAACATGACACATAATGTCTGTAACTTTACTAGCTCCTGTAGTTTCAATAAACCGGAATTAATAAAAAATATGTTAGTGTGTCTTAAGTAATCTACTTTATGAATAATCCTTATAGCTCTTTTCTGTAGTTGATACAGAGAAAGTTGCAGTGTACAAGCAATACAATTTGAAACGTCATTATACAACTAGACATGCTGAGGAGTATGCAAAATACCAGGGAGATGAGAGAGTGAACCGGGTTGCAAATTTTAAAACCAGTCTACTGAGGCAACAAGATTTCGTCAAGAAAGCAAGCGAAAGGAGCGATGCAGCAGTCAAAGCTAGCTACATGGTGAGTGAGATGGTTGCTAGGGCGGGAAAGCCATTCAAAGAAGGTGAATTCATTAAAAAGTGCATGTTAGATTTTTTTAAAGAAATCTTTTCTTGCGGCCCAGCCTCACCCAGTTTCTGCATCCAGTGGCCCCCAGGTAAATTGAGTTTGAGACCCCTGCTTTAAACACTAATTTCCCATTGATAACTTGATTATGAATGCACATAACTTTGTGAAGGCTTACAAACTGACCTAACTATATAGCTTTTTTTACCAACAATATATTCTTATCAGACCTAAACTACTGAATTAGTCCACAGTGGACTAATAGCATGGTTGTAAACAACAAGAATATACAGTGCATCCAGAAAATATTCACAGACTTCACTTTTTCCGCATTTTGTGATGTTAAAGCCTTATTCCAAAATGGAATTAATGTATTTTGTCCTCAAAATTCTACAGACAATACCCCGTAATGACAATGTGATTTTTTATTTATTTTTAACTTTGTAAAATTTTGAGGACAAAAATGGCTTTATTCCATTTTGAAATAATGCTGTAATATAAAACACATTTTTTTGGGAAAAAGTGAAGTGCCTGAAATACTTTCCTGGTGCACTGTAAATGCCTGCAAGACAATCTGGTTATGATCAACCATTGTATTGATCAAATGTTCTGTTTAAAGCACACAAAAATTCAACCGCACTCCAACCTGGGTTGTGTGCACATATAAAATCTCCACAGCATCCTATCCACCTTACTACAATTATGGTATGAGTTAGGGTTGTGCAATGTAGACGATATACAATATAAATTATATAAATTTGGCCGAAAATAGAGATTTTAATACTATTATCATATCGTGACAATGCATGCAAATTTGACTGCAGCAAGCTGCAACGAACTTGTCATCGACTCAATGTCCTCGCTAGCAAAACTCCCAGCTAATGTCCCTCCTACATTTCTTACACGTATCATTATCACTGGAGAACCAGGAATAGCTAAACATGCTACATTACACACCGAAAGAGGATACAAGAAGCCATACTAACTTCTAAGCTGGAGCTCTTGAATGTAAACAGGGGTGAGTTGATTAGTACAAATACCAACAATAGTAGTCTTTGTATACGGTCGATACTACAGTGATTAGATCGATATTTTTTACTCTCACAAAATATTTTGTTGTTTTTGTTTTTAAAACTCAGGAAAAAACTTCCTGGACACAGAAGGACTTAAGGCAAAAACAAAATTATTTATATAACATCCAATAATATTTTTTTTTGTTTTGTTTAGTTATTCTTTAAATTTTGACTTTATTTAAAAATAAAAAGGGAATAAGGAAATTATGTTAATATTTAAATGATATTGTTACACTGTCATTCTGTGTTTTTGTCTAATTATAATTTTGATCAAAAATGTAATCATTCAAAGAAATTGAAAATGTTAAGGTATCAGTATCAACAATACTGCCTCTTTAACTACTTGGTATTGGATCAATACTCACAATTCGTAGTATCACCCCAAACTAATGTTTAGTGTCCAAACTACAGAATAATAAATGTTTATTACATTTTACCCAAAGTATTAATTTTTCCAACAGAAAGTAACCAGATATTGGCAGTAAATGAACAAAAAGATTAGTAATATTTTGAGGAAAATATTACAGCTGGAAATGACACAATATCTTAGCGCATCCGCCAGCAGCTAACTTAGGAGCCTTTTTAACCCATTTTGAAGTATTATTATCATTTATGCAGTGCATCCGGAAAGTATTCACAGCTCTTTGCTTTTTCCACATTTTGTTATGTTACAGCCTTTTCTAATATTGAAATAATTATTTTTTGTCCTCAAAATTCCACACACAATACCCCACCATAACGACAATGTGAAAAGGGTTGCTTTTTTTGCAAACGTATTAATACTGCATTTGCTCACTACTTTGTTGATGCACCTTTGTCAGTAATTATAGCCTGAAGCCTTTTTGAATATCAATCATCAATCAATCAAAGTTCACATATATAGCCCTTAATCACAAATGTCTCAAAGGGCTGCACAAGCCACAACGACATCCTTGACTCAGATCCCACATCAGGGCAAGAAAAAACTCAACCCGATGGGAACACCAAGAAATCTTGGAAGGGACCCTTGGGTGACCGGTGCAATTGATGCCGAGTGGATACGGTTAATAACGTGAGAGTCCAGTCCATAGTGGGGACAGCAGAGGATCCTCTTGCATGTAGACACGTCGGGGCGCCGAGACGTCACCGACTGATGCATAAGGAGTGATCCACCCTGGGTCCCGACTTCATGTGAAAGTCCAGTCCATTGGGAGACCAGCAAGGGATCATCTTGAATGGAGACAAGAAGACAGCGCAGAGACATCACCAACTGATGCACAGAGGAGTGGTCCACTCTGGGTCCCCACTTGGAACAGCTAGCGCTTCCTCCGTGTAGGCTGATCCGTGGTCACCTGATAACCTCTCTACGCAGGAGAGAGGGGCAGAGCAAAAAAGAGAGACAGCAGATCAACTGGTCTAAAAAGAAAATAGGTCTATTTAAATGCTAGAGTATACAAATGAGTTTTAAGATGGGACTTAAATGCCTCTACTGAGGTAAAATCTCTAACTGTTACCGGGAGGGCATTCCAGAGTACTGGAGCCCGAATAGAAAACACTCTAAAGCCTGCAGACTTTTTTGGGGCTCTGGGAATCACTAATAAGCCGGAGTTCTTAGATTTGTGGCCGCGACATATGGTACAATACAATCAGCAAGATGGGATGGAGCTAGACGTTACGTTTTTTTTTTTACGATTATCCTCACCTGCACAGGGAGCCAGTGCAGGTGAGCCAGTATAGGCGTAATATGATGAAACTTTCTTGTTCTTGTCAAAAGTCCAGCAGACGCATTTTGTACCAACTGTAATCTTTCAATGCTAGATATAGGGACACCCAAAAATAATACGTTACAGTAATGGAGACGAGACGTAACGAATGCATGAATAATGATCTCTGTGTCGGTGGTGGACAAAATGGGACAAATTTTAGCCATATTATGGAGATGAAAGAAGGCTGTTTGAGTAACACTCTTAATGTGTGACTCAAACGAGTACCTAGTTACTTTGTATAATTGTTTTGTTGTCAAAGGTTCGTTAAGATGCAAAAAGTTGCTGGACATACATTGTTTGATTTCATTTAGACACGCCTCCAGGTGACTACAATCTGGCGTGTTGGTCAGCTTTAGGGGAATGTAAAGTTGGGTGTCGTCAGCATAACAGTGAAAGCTAACGCCGTATTTGCGTATGATGTCACCTAGCGGCAGCATGTAGATGCTGAAGAGTGCAGGACCAATAATTGAACCCTGGGGAACTCCACACGTTACTTTAACATACTCTGAAGTCACATTGTTATGGGAGACGCACTGCATCCTGTCAGTAAAATAGCAGTTAAACCAAGAAAAGGCTAAGTTTAACATACCAATACGTGCTTTGATGCATTCCAATAAAATGTTATGATCGACTTATCCATGAAAACGGTGCACGAAGAGCAGGGAGCCATGCTCACCTTGTTTCTTTCACCGAGTCGAATTCTTGCTGTTTTCGGAGCTCTAGGCGAAGAGTAGCAGCAGCGTGAGGGAGCAGACGCCTTCGGAGCATAGTTGCTTTGGATCGTGACTAGCTTAGCTTCGTTAGCTTAGCATCTCGCAAGCCGAGAGAGAGGTGGTGAGACAGAGAGTATGTGCTTTGTAAGTTTGATAAGACTACTAAATATGTTTGAGAAGGAGTAAAGAAAGCTGCAAAACAATACGATGCCACAAGCTTGGCACACCTATCTTTGGACAGTTTTGCCCATTCCTCTTTGCAGCACATCTCAAGCTCCATCAAGTTGGATGGGAAGCGTTGGTTTTCATCCAGGGTGTCTCTGTACATTGCTGCATTCACCTTTCTCTCCATCTAATCTCCCAGTTCCTGCCACTGAAAAACATGCCCAGAGTAGGGATGATATTGGCCTGGTGATGAACAGTGCTTATTTTCCTCCAAACATGATGCCTGGCATTCACGTCAAAGAGTTCAATCTTTGTCTCATCAGACCAGAAACCAGAAACTTTTTTTTACTAAGAAATGGCTTCCGTCCGGCCACTATAATATACTGGTCTGATTGGTGGATTGCTGCAGAGATGATTGTCCTTCTGGAAGTGAAGCAAATACTTTCCGAATGCACTGTATAATACTGTACATATGATATATATTGTTATGGCAAGAGGCTGCAATACATATCGCAATGTACCTTTTAGGCCATTTTAGCCCATCCCTAGTACCAATTGTCCACTAACCAATCTCTCAAAGATGGCTGCTGATGACGTCTTCTCTCGGGATGTGATGGTGCCACACCTTACAAAAACACCACTTGTTTAAAGAATCCAATTTCAGTCGTGATGCAAAACATCTCTCAACAAAATCATGCGGCTATAAAATTCACACACCCACATATTCCATTTTGTTTTGATCACATCTCAGTGATGGCACGGGGGGTCACATCTGCATAGCAACATATGGGCCTACAGCAGAAACAGTTAGACGCATGTGAAGTGAGCAGTTCAACATCTGAAATGAGCAATTATTACACAGCGATGTGTATGAGTACGAGTCATGCATATCGGTCCCTGTGATGCAGTGAAGCACAGAGGAAGACAACTGGAGCTTGCAATATGCAGTCAACATTGTAGCTCCAGCTCAGGTTGATCATCATGGAGAGCACAGCACTCCTGTTTGTCATCCTCGTCACATCACTCTGTGTGTTTATAACATTGCATTCCTAAGGAAACACACTCTTCACATTGGACACACACACACTTCAGGGACAAATTTAGACCAGAACAGAGGCTGAGCGATCCCTTCAGGCATCTTCAAGTGCATTTTTTTCTCCTACTCTACAGGCGAAAAAAGCTCATCTTGGAACCCTCTTGTGTTTTGTTTCTTTCTCTAGCTATTCTTATACTATTTTACTTTAGGCTAATTTATAGTAACAACCACTCCTCATAAATATTATATAGCAGGATAAAAGACCCATTGTTGCTCCATTGTGTTGTGTTTTTGACCTGGAGGAGTAGTGCTTTATCCATATGAAACCATACATCTCACTAGTAAATACGCATTGACATTATTAAGTGTGTTTCATCTGATTACTCGAACAAACTCATTGATAGATTATCCTAAAATAATCAATAGCTGCAGCATTACAAATAATATGATAATAGTTATTTGAAAGTTAATGATAATTTAACATTTCTTTAAATACTTTAAAAGGCTTGCAATGTATTACAACAATTTTGGGGAGTATTTTTGTTCAGTACAAGGCAACTTCATTTTAGGTGGCCCACAAAAGGCTGAAAATAATGTGTGTCAATAAAGCACTTTCTGGCTAAATGTCTTTGTTCTTTCAATTTTGACTGTAAAAAATGTTAATATTTAAGTCTTCAAAAATAATCTAAGCATTTTTGGGGGGGAATCAAAGAACAATACCTAAATAAACTGTGTGCTTGTAACCAATGTTCCCTCTAATTCAGGGGTCTCAAACTCAATTTGCCTGGGGGCCACTGGATGCAGAGTCTGGGTGAGGCTGGGCCGCAAGAAATGATTTCTTAAAACAATTATTTTTAAATGTCTTTATTTTTATTTTCAACACAAAATAAAAGCAAAATATAAATAAACAAAATGAGAATTAAGTAAATAAATCAGTCATAAGTAATAACAAGAGAGGAGAAGTCTAGCAAAACTCCTAGCCATTATGGACAACACCTCCCACCCACTACACTCGGACCTTGCGGGGAGAATGAGCACGTTCAGTGGAAGGCTCAGACTCCCAAAATGCAACACGGAACGACACAGGAGGTCCTTCATACCGACAGCCATCAGACTGTATAATGCATATGTTCCTTGTCTGCACTTAAATGTAGAGTATATGTAGAATATATTTATATTATTTATATATTATATATATAATATATATGTATATTATATTATTTATTGTTATTCTTTTCTATTGTGAGCGAACTGTGGTGCTGAATTTCCCCCAGGGATCAATAAAGTACTTTCTATTCTATTCTATTCTATTCTATTCTAACACTAATAATTCGATTTCTCCAGTCAGCAACAATGTATACACATACACATAATGTGCAACCCGGTTCACTCTCTCATCTCCCTGGTATTTTGCATACTCCTCAGCATGTCTAGTGGTGTAATGACGTTTTAAATTGTATTTCTTGTGCACTGCAACTTTCTCTGTGCAAATAAGACACGTCGGGGTGCTCCTGTGCTCAACAAAGAAATATTGCATCTCCCACTTTTCCTGGAATTGTCTTTGCTCATCACTAACCTTTCTCTTCACTGCACGCTTTGAAAAAGACATGTTTGGGGTTGTGGAATATATTTGTATTTAGCCGACGCACGGAGAATAATGTTATTTCCGCAATGTGTGTCGTTCCGCTTTTCCTCCCGACAGCAACACGGCGGTCGGCAAAAAGTACCGGGAAAAAGTGACGGCTCCCGGAGTGTTATATGGCGTCATATAAAAATATATGTAGTGTTCATCGTGTGAGGCAATGCAAATTAAACAATAAAAAAAACAAATAACGGTTTGAATTGGTCCAGGTTATCGGGGACTTTATTACTGACGGACAGGTGTCGCCGTATGACCGCAGCCAGGCACGTAAGACAACCCTCGTCTCCATGGCAACGTTTCTCTCGCTTTCACTCATTTGCCGATTTTCCACTAACGCAGGGGTATTTTGGACCCAAATAACACAAACCGTCTCTGTCTGGAGCCAACGGGAGGGGGCGGGGTTGGGGTGGGTTGGGGGGCTCGCTGTGGAGTTTACAGCGAGAGAGAGCGAGAGAGAGCGAGAGAGAGCGAGAGAGAGCAAGAGAGAGCAAGAGAGAGCGAGCGAGGGAGGGAGAGATGGAGGAAGAGCGCTGTGCGTGTCTCGTGGAAAAGCAGCAAAACGTCTCTCTGCTTGCATCACGCAAGTGACGTCAATGTTCGGCCCTCGAGAGCCATATACCACACCATGATTGGTAGATTCCGTGTAGCCCGGAAGAGTTAGGGCTACAAGGAATTCTGGGTATTTGTTCTGTTGTGTTTATGTTGTGTTACGGTGTGGATGTTCTCCCAAAATGTGTTTGTCATTCTTGTTTGGTGTGGGTTCACATTGTGGCGCATATTTGTAACAGTAATAAAGTTTTTTTTATGCGGCCACCCTCAGTGTAACTTGTGTGGTTGTTGACTAAGTATGCATTGCAGTTGCTTACGTGTGTCTGATGAAGCCGCATATAACATGTGACTGTGCAGGCACATTGTTTGTATGGAGAAAAATGTGGACGTTAAAGGCCTACTGAAACCCACTACTACCGACCACGCAGTCTGATAGTTTATATGTCAATGATGAAATCTTAACATTATAACACATGCCAATACGGCCGGGTTAACTTATAAAGTGACATTTTAAATTTGCCGCTAAACTTCCGGTTCGAAACGCCTCTGAGGATGACGTATGCGCGTGACGTAGCCCGGCGAACACGGGTATGCCTTCCACATTGAAGCCAATATGAAAAAGCTCTGTTTTCATTTCATAATTCCACAGTATTCTGGACATCTGTGTTCGTGAATCTGTTGCAATCATGTTCATTGCATTATGGAGAAGGAAGCTGAGCAAGCAAAGAAGAAAGTTGTCGGTGCAAAATGGACGTATTTTTCGAACGTAGTCAGCAACAACAGTACACAGCCGGCGCTTCTTTGTTTACATTCCCGAAAGATGCAGTCAAGATGGAAGAACTCGGATAACAGAGACTCTAACCAGGAGGACTTTTGACTTCGATACACAGACGCCTGTAGAGAACTGGGACAACACAGACTCTTACCAGGATTACTTTGATTTGGATGACAAAGACGCAGACGTGCTACTGTGAGTATGCAGCTTTGGCTTCTAAACATTTGATCGCTTGACCGTATGTGCGCAACTTTTTTTTGCATATGTACGTAACTTTTAAAAAATATATAAGCTTTATGAACCTTGGGTTAGGTGAACGGTCTTTTGGGCTGAGTGATTGTGTGTGTTGATCAGGTGTTTGAATTGTATTGGCGTGTTCTATGGAGCTAGGAGCTAGCATAGGAGCTAGGAGCTAGCATAACAAACACGCAGGTGTTTTTATGCAGGATTAATTTGTGGCATATTAAATATAAGCCTGGTTGTGTTGTGGCTAATAGAGTATATATATGTCTTGTGTTTATTTACTGTTGTAGTCATTCCCAGCTGAATATCAGGTACCGTGAGTATGTAGCCTTGGCTGCTAAACATTTGATAGCTTGACCGTATGTGCGCGTCACGTACGTAACTTTTTAAAAATATATAAGCTTTATGAACCTTGGGTTAGGTGAACGGTCTTTTGGGCTGAGTGATTGTGTGTGTTGATCAGGTGTTTGAATTGTATTGGCGTGTTCTATGGAGCTAGGAGCTAGCAGAGGAGCTAGGAGCTAGCGTAACAAACACGCAGGTGTTTTTATGCAGGATTAATTTGTGGCATATTAAATATAAGCCTGGTTGTGTTGTGGCTAATAGAGTGTATATATATGACTTGTGTTTATTTATTGTTGTAGTCATTCCCAGCTGAATATCAGGTCACCCCCGGCTCTCACAGCATCTTTCCTATCTGAATAGCTTCAACTCCCCACTAGTCCTTCACTTGCACTTTACTCATCCACAAAATTTTTCATCCTCGCTCAAATTAATGGGGAAATTGTCGCTTTCTCGGTCCGAATCTCTCTCACTTCATGCGGCCATCATTGTAAACAATAGGGAACTTTGCGTATATGTTCAATTGACTAAATCACGCTACTTCCGGTAGGGGCAAGCCTTTTTTTTATCAGATACCAAAAGTTGCAATCTTTATCGTCGTTGTTCTATACTAAATCCTTTCAGCAAAAATATGGCAATATCGCGAAATGATCAAGTATGACACATAGAATAGATCTGCTATCCCCGTTTAAATAAAAAAAATTCATTTCAGTAGGCCTTTAAACCTCTTGCCATCGATATTGTTGTTCTCAGTAATGTTGATGGGTGAAAATTGGGAGAGTTGCCAAGAATGCTTCAGCTCAGCACATAACGCTGTCAAGCGGCATTCATATCAATCAATCAATGTTTATTTATATAGCCCTAAATCACAAGTGTCTCAAAAGGCTGTACAAGCCACAACGACATCCTCGGTACAGAGCCCACATACGGGCAAGGAAAACTCACCCTAGTGGGACGTCAATGTGAATGACTATGAGAAACCTTGGAGAGGACCGCATATGTGGGTAACCCCCCCCCCCCCCCCCCCCCCACCCGCCCCACTCTAGGGGAGACCGAAAGCAATGGATGTCGAGTGGGTCTGACATAATATTGTGAAAGTCCAACACATCAGCGAGAGTCCAGTCCATAGTGGGGCAAGCAGGAACCATCCCGAGTGGAGACGGGTCAGCAGCGTAGAGATGTCCCCATCCGATGGACAGGCTAGCGGTCCACCCCGGGTTTGGAGCAGAGTAGAAAAGAAAAGAAAAGAAACGGCAGATCAACTGGTCTAAACAGGGAGTCTATTTAAAGGCTAGAGTATACAAATGAGTTTTAAGATGAGACTTAAATGCTTCTACTGAGGTAGCATCTCTAACTTTTACCGGGAGGGCATTCCATAGTATTGGAGCCCGAATAGAAAACGCTCTATAGCCCGCAGACTTTTTTTGGGCTCTGGGAATCACTAATAAGCCGGAGTTCTTTGAACGCAGATTTCTTGCCGGGACATATGGTACAATACAATCGGCAAGATAGGTAGGAGCTTGACCGTGTAGTATTTTATACGTAAGTAGTAAAACCTTAAAGTCGCATCTTAGGTGCACAGGAAGCCAGTGCAGGTGAGCCAGTATAGGCGTAATATGATCAAACTTTCTTGTTTTTGTCGAAAGTCTAGCAGCCGCATTTTGTACCATCTGTAATCTTTTAATGCTAGACATAGGGAGGCCCGAAAATAAAACGTTACAGTAATCGAGACGAGATGTAACGAACGCATGGATAATGATCTCAGCATCGCTTGTGGACAAAATGGGACGAATTTTAGCGATATTACGGAGATGAAAGAAGGCCGTTTTAGTAACACTTTTAATGTGCGACTCAAACGAGAGAGTTGGGTCGAAGATAATACCCAGATTCTTTACAGAGTCATCTTGTTTAATTGTTTGGTTGTCAAATGTTAAGGTGGTATTTTTAAATAGATGTCGGTGTTGAGCAGGACCGATAATCAGCATTTCCGTTTTCTTAGCGTTGAGTTGCAAAAAGTTAGCGGACATCCATTGTTTAATTTCATTAAGACACGCCTCCAGCTGACTACAATCCGGCGTGTTGGTCAGCTTTAGGGGCATGTAGAGTTGAGTGTCATCAGCATAACAGTGAAAGCTAACACCGTATTTGCGTATGATGTCACCTAGCGGCAGCATGTAAATACTAAAGAGTGCAGGGCCAAGAACCGAACCCTGGGGAACTCCGCACGTTACCTTAACATAGTCCGAGGTCACATTGTTATGGGAGACACACTGCATCCTGTCAGTAAGATAAGAGTTAAACCAAGACAAGGCTAAGTCTGTCATCCCAATACGCGTTTTGATACGCTCTAATAAAATATTATGATCAACAGTATCGAAAGCGGCGCTAAAATCAAGAAGCAGCAACATAGATGACGCATCAGAATACATCGTTAGCAATAGATCATTAGTCATTTTTGCGAGGGCTGTCTCCGTAGAGTGATTTGCCCTGAAACCGGATTGAAAAGGTTCACAGAGATTGTTAGACACTAAGTGTTCCTTTAGCTGCTGTGCTACAATTTTTTCGAGGATTTTCGAGATAAACGGAAGGTGGGACACTGGCCGGTAGTTTACCAGGCGATCAGGATCGAGGTTAGGTCTTTTGAGTAGAGGATGAATAACCGCTTTTTTGAATGCTAGGGGAACAGTGCCAGAGGAAAGTGATAAGTTTATAATATTTAATACTGATGGACCTAATAATACAACATTTAAGTTTCCCAGGAATTGGGTCAAGTAAACATGTTGTTTGTTTTGTCCCATTTACACATTTTGACAATTCCTCCAATGTTATTTCATCAAAGAGAGAGAAACTATTTTGGAGGGCAGTGTCCGTCGTATATACAGTCGTATCTGTGTTAATAGAACCCAGTTGTAGCTGAGATGCATTGTCTTTAATCTCTTTTGTAATGACTTCAATTTTCTTATTAAAGAAATTTCATAAAGTCATCTGCTGAGTGGGTGGAGCTACTGGGAGAAGTCCCTTGTTGGGTTAGCGATGCTACTGTACTAAACAGAAATTTAGGATCATTTTTGTTGAGGTGGATGAGATTTGAGTAATATTTAGCTTTAGCTGAGGTAAGCATGCGTTTATAAGTTATTAAACTATCACACCATGCTTGATGGAAAACCTCAAGTTTAGTCGCACGCCATTTGCGTTCCAGCTTTCTACATGATAATTTCTGGGCTTTAGTTTCTTCTGTAAACCATGGGGTACGCCTTTTAGGGGCCCTTTTTAGCTTTAGCGGTGCTACAATATCAATGGTGTCGCGCAGGGCGTCGTTAAAGTTGTTAGTGAGGTTATCAATAGAGCCCACATAATTTGGGAATGGTGCCATTACCGAAGGCAGTAGGTCAGTAAGAGTCGTCGTTGTGGCAGCATTAATGTTGCGGGTGCTATAGTAGTTATTATTATTATTATTAACTCGCGGGCCGCACTAACATTAAACGTTCATATTGAGGTGCGGGCCGCACAATAACGTCTCGCGGGCCGCATGTTTGAGACCCCTGCTCTAATTGTTCATGTGTGTGAGCAAACACAAAACTCCCTGAGCATTCAGTGGAGCCCATGTGAGCAACATCAGACGTGCACACTGTGGCTACACCAGCAGCACACCTGTCCCAAACCTGACTAAAAAACAAGTTCAATCTCCATCCATCCATTCATTTTCTACCGCGGGGTGCTGGAGCCTATCTCAGCTGCATTCAGGCGGAAGGCGGGGTACACCCTGGACAAGTCCCCACCTCATCGCAGGGCCAACACAGATAGACAGACAACATTCTCTTATTATTATAATCAAATGACACCAGTCATTTCCATGAGGTTATTTTCTAATATAAGTGTTTAGGCCCACTTACAATGACAATAACAAAAAATATTGTTTTTCATGAACTGTGTACTTGTATTGTTTGTCTGGGTGGAGGTCCTGCTTTGGACATAATTTGTACCCCTTTCAGACATTGCATTTAGTTCCCATTAAAACATTCACATGTTGCACAATGAGATGTAAGCAGGGGATCTTGTGTACATTACTGCAACTTCCTGTTAGTAAAAAATATATTTTTATTAGTATTTATTTATAATACTAACAGCATTTCATGATTAATATCTATAAATTAAGATTCCTAATAAATGACACTAGAATAAGCACACATTTGATAGGTAAATCATAGTGTAACAACCTGGAATGACACTTTATGTGTGGTGTTGCAGTTGTCCGACTTTTTGTGTGTCTGTAAACGTATCACTGGCTAAGTGCCATTTGTGCATGTGTTGGCGCAAGTGAGAAAGAGCGAGCGGCTGCTGTTGATATAACAAAGTTGCTTTTGGTCTGGTTTGTACTGCAGAAAATGACCAGGTTTGCTAGATATCATTTTTTTTACAAATGTTTTGGTGATGTTTTTATGGCCGACATTAAAGATTTTTGCTCTGTACAGTGATGGATGGAATTCATGTCCTCAAAGCGTCTCGACAGACGTTACAATATTTGAACAATGATGACGAAAACTGTTTTCTCTGTCGTGTCCGTGTGTCGAAAAGTGTTATGCGCTTATTTTTTTATTTGATTTTGTGCGTGGCATAGATTTGCCGTGCGCAGAGGACGCTTGAGCAGTGCACAATTGCACAGGCGCGCACCTTAGAGGGAACGTTGCTTGTCACCATGACTTGTGATTTCAAAGCAAGTTATCCATCGATCGGTTAGTATATAATATAATAAATCACACAGTTTTGCATATTCAAATTGTGTAACAAGACTGTTATATTTTTATATTCATATACAGTAAGGAAGGGATTCATATGGCCCCAATCCTGGGTGGATCTCGGGTGAGAGGAAGAGGAGAGGTTAATCATTTTGCAATACAGTCTGCTCAATACAGTCACACTACATTGCAACTGACGCTGTAGTCAAAGTTGGAATTGCCACAAAACACATTTTAAGATATTAAACACGATACTGCCCTCTGGTGGGTAAAGTACATAGCACATGCCCCAAATTCGTTATGTTTCATGTGTCAGGTAAACCGTGACAAATGGGGCCATATGAATCCCCTTCTTAGTGTATATCCCCCATTACAAGCAGCATTCTGATTGCAGCCATAATTGCAACATGGCCCTCAATAAAAAAACTGTTTGACAGCCCTGCTTTATTGAGTGCATAGAAATGCAGACTATTGATTACATATTACATATAACAGCGCTGACGATGAGCCAAACCACACTGTAAATCCAGATCAACCACAAAAAAAAAGATGTTTTGGGAAAGGCCCAGTCAGAACCCAGAACTAAATCTAACTAAAAAGAAGAGGGGAAGACTGGAAGAGCTTTTGTGAGGAAAAAGCATCATTTTGTGTTGAAATAAATAGATACTTCAATAATGTCTTACTTACAGACTGTACTTAAGCAACCTCAATTGTTTACCAGTTATCAGTTCAGTACAAGTATTCTCACTCCTCTCAATACTCAAGCAGTTATTTAGCAATGTAAACATATATTCTGTGTATAATTTTGAAATAACCTATCTTATTTCTGCAGCCATTTAACCCTCATGCTGTATATACAGTTGCTAGCGGTTGGTGAGTTAAAGATGGCTTTTACACATTCATTACTGAGGAGCTATTTAACAAGCAAGTGATAACTCATCTGATCTCACCGCCAGGCAAATTATATGATGTGAGCTCTTTTTTATCACAAAGACATCTTCATCAGTAGCAATTTATCATAAACATTTATTGTAGTAATGCTCTAGCTGATGGTCCAAATGAGTATTCCCCTCACATTAATGTCCCATTAGGCTTACGGTGCAAATAAAACACTGAAGAAAAGACGGTGCTTTTGCCACCTTTGACCCAATCATGTGGAAAGAAGCAGGAGGGAAATAAGACAAGATGAGGTCATCAGCTGCTTCCAACAACATTTCTTGAGGGATTCGGTCTCCTGATTAGGACCACGCTGACGGAGATGTTGCCGGGGAGATACCGTGTCAGTGATGGCGCCTCTAGCAGCTTATTTATTGTCTACAATTCTGGGCTAATGTTCACGAGTGGTTTGCGCTCAAACAACCGAATGTGCGCAAAGAGATGAGAACATGCAACGTGGTGTCAGAGCAATCCGTCATGTCTTGTGGAAAGTTGTAGGTTAAGGTTGAGCGCTGACATTGAGTGTGCGAGTGTCCTCATTGTGACGGACCTCACTGACACGTTTGACACAACACACGACACTTTAATTGATGGCCTTAAGTTATGGCTCGTCTCCAACGTAGCGCTACACTTGTGATTCATCTTCTGCCACTGCTGGTGAACATGCACGGTGATGCTACTCTAATACGCTCTTTAGGTATTGGTGGGGTAAAAGTGTAGACAGCTGTCTGCATGTGACACTTTGTTTAATGTGCTGTCTACATGGTATACTTTACCCACCAATGAAAATATGGGTTATTACTTTGGGTTTGACTAGTTTGTTTTAATAAATTGAATGACAACATCCTTCGAAAATAAACGTAATGCACTGCGATGATTTTGTATAAATGAGTCTAGTTAATGTATGTGGCTCAAAATAAGAGTGAGAAATTAGCCATTCAACTCAGAATTCTGAGGAATTTATATTAAAATATGAAGCCAATGTTTTGTGAGCTTTGTGTACACAGTGTTTCTCATATATTAATTTACAGTGCATCCGGGAAGTATAAACAGCACTTCACTTTTCCACATTTTGTTATTTTACAGCCTTATTTTGAAAAAAGAAATTAATTTTTGTCCTCAAAATTCTACACACAATACCCCATAATGACAATGTGAAAACTAAAAAAAAAATCACATTCACAATGCCTTTGCTCAATACTTTGTTGATGCACCTTTGGCAGCAATTACAGCCTCATGTCTTTTTTAATCGGATGCCACACCTATCTTGGGGCAGTTTTGCCCATTCCTCTTTGCAGCACCTCTGTTCATTGTTGCATTCATCTTTCCCTCTATCTTGACTAGTCTCCCAGTTCCTGTCGCCTCAGAAAAACATCCCCACAGTAGGGATGGTATTGGCCTGGTGATGAACGGTGCTTATTTTCCTCCAAACATGATGCCTGGCATTCACGCCAAAGAGTTCAATCTGTGTATCATCAGACCAGAGAATTTTGTTTCTCATGGTCTGAGAGTATTTCAGGGTCCTTTTTAGCAAACTTTTTACAAAGGAATGGCTTCCATCTGGCCACTACCATACATGCCTGATTGGTGGATTTCTGCAAAGATAGTTGCCCTTCTGGAAGGTTCTCCGCTCTCCACAGAGGATTGTTGTAGCTCTGACAGTGTGACCTTCGGGTTCTTGGTCACCTCCCTGACTAGACTAAATAAGATGAATGCAGCAATGTACAGACACATTCTGGATGAAAACCAATGCTTCCCGTTCAACCCGATGGAGCTTGAGAGGTGCTGCAAAGAGGAATGGGCAAAACTGCCCAAAGATAGGTGTGTCAAGCTTGTGGCATCGTATTCAAAAAGACTTATGCAAATGCAGTGAATACTTATGTACATGTGTACTTTTTTTTTATTTTTTAAGTTTTAATAAATTAGCAAAATGAAAAAAAATATTCACATTGTCATTATAGGGTACTGTGTGTAGAATTTTGAGGACAATGTATTCCATTTTGAAATAAGGCTGTAACATAACAAAATGTGGAAAAAGTGAAGCGCTGTGAATACTTTCCTAATGCACTGTATTAAATGAGTATTCAGACCCCTCTTAAAGGGGTGTCACTGTAAATGTATTTCGTTTTTTTGCTTCGGGGCAGAGGCGCACTGAATTTTTACGCAGTACGCATTAAAAGTGAAAAACAGGAAGTGTTTATTGAAGTAATAGAATAAAGGCAGTCACGGAAGGAAAAGTATTTGCCCCAGGAATGAAGATCCAGACATGCAGGGCACCTCCACAAGCCTGGCAATGCAAAGACAAGGTGTCGACATGTGCAGAACACCAAATTTGCCAAATAAGTTTGTACTAATTAATTTAAAAATATGTTTGCTCCCAAAAGTTTAATTGAATGAAGATCATTGGGAACACCTGCCCCATATAACACAGATACAGTCCATCCATCCATCCATCCATTTTCTACCGCTTGTCCCTTTTGGGGTTGCAGGGGGGTGCTGGAGCCTATCTTAGCTTCATTCGGGCGGAAGGCGGGGTACACCCTAGACAAGTCGCTATCTCATTGCAGGGCCAACACAGATAGACAGACAACATTCACACTCACATTCACTAGGGCCGTGGTTCTTAACCTTGTTGGAGGTACCGAACCTCACCAGTTTCATATGCACATTCACCGAACCCTTCTTCAGTGAAAAATAAAATGTTTTATTTTTTTTTTGTTCAAATTCAAGACAAAGTTATATGTTTTTTTTACTAGTGCACAAAATGAACCGTGCATGAACATCACCTTGTTCAAAGAACAAAACCAACACAGTGCATGAACTCACAACAAATTACACACTTGCAAATCAGATGGAAAATTAGAGGGAACATTGTTTGGGGGTATCCATAATACTTAGACTTAGACTTGCTTTTTATGGTCATTGAAATGTTAACTTTACAGTACAAATACGCAGATAGGGAGAAGTTTTTATTTACATGATTGATTGATTGAATGAAACTTGTATTAGTAGATTGCACAGTGCAGTACATATTCCGTACAATTGACCACTAAATGTTAACACCCGAATAAGTTTTTCAACTTGTTTAATTAAGTCGGGGTCCACGTTAATCAATTCATGAGTGTGGTGTGTCTTGACCGCTGTGGCGGAGGCTCTGCCGAACCCCTGAGGCCGACTCACCGAACCCCTAGGGTTCGATCGAACCCAGGTTAAGAACCACTGCACTAGGGCCAATTCCTTGCCTTTTAAATTCAAAGAATTCTGGATGTAAACAAGTTTTATTACATGCAGTAAGTAGTATATTGACACGTGTTTTTAATATTTTGGTTACTGTAGTTGATTTAAGGACATAATTCACCACACCTGTTTACTTGACTTTGTCCTCATTATTCACTGCCATTGTTCTATTGTGCACATAACAATGTTGTTCTTGTTTACATTCATATATGCAGTTAAGAGTGAGTAATTCAGTGCGGCCCCTTTAAGTGGCCGTCAGGAGATTCTCACAAAGGTGGGGGTTTGTTGTTCCCACCAATTGTGAGTGTTTGTGATGTAAGCGTTCATTCTTGCTGGTTCTTGATGAATAAACGACGCACACGTTTTTGTGTGTCAACGATACTTCAAGTCGTTTTGCTTTCACACTTCAATCCCAACACTGGTGACCCCGACGCTTCACTGAACGGATTCAGTGAATATTATCGACCACGACGGCGAATACGGTTTCTCTGAAGCTGCCTGAGTTCTGGGAATCTGCATGGTTGGCCCAGGCCGAGGCACAGTTCGCCCTGCGTGGTATCACCGAGGACGACACTAAGTTTTATTATGTCGTGTCCTCCCTCGGGAGTGCGACGGCGACCAGAGTGGCGTCCTTACGCACCCACCGGAGAGGAACAAGTATGTCACGTTGAAGGCTCACCTCTTATAACATTTCAACTTTCCGACGCGGAGCGAACTAGCAGCCTTTTTTCGTTGCAGGGGCTTGGCGATTGCAAGCCCTGAACTAATGGACAAAATGCTAGGACTCTTAGGTGAGCACAGACCAGGATTCTTCTTTGTGCAGCTTTTCCTGAGACTGCTGCCTTCTCAGGTGCGGGCTGCTTTAGCCAACACCGCCATTTTGGACTGCCGCGAACTAGGTGCTGAAGCTGATAAGTTCTTTTTAGCCTTCCAACCGACCTATGTGGCTACTTTCCTTACGGCTGAGACAGAAAGACCCATGGCAGATTCTTCCACTCTCGCTGCTGCTACGGATTCTGGACTATGTTTTTTCCACGCAAAGTTCGGGACCAAAGCCAGGCGATGCTGTCCCCCGTGTAGTTTTCGTGGACCACCGCCGGGAAAAGCCGGGGCCGGCGCTCAGCAGTGGCCATGAGCGTCGGCAGTACTGGCAGGCTGCTTTTCATCCAGGACTCCCTCTCTGGACGACGTTTCCTGTGTGACACCGGCGCGCAGAGGAGCGTCCTGCCAGCATCAAGGTTGGACATGCTGTCTGAGTCACATGGCCCCCCCATGGAATCGGCCAATGGCAGCCCTATCCGCACTTACGGAATACGATACATGGAACTGTGTTTTGGTGGACAGCGTTTCAGTTGGAACTTTGTGACTGCTAAAGTGACGGTGCCGCTCATCGGTGCAGATTTTCTCTGTGCTTTCGGCCTCCTTGTGGAGGTAAAAAACAGGCGTTTGGTGGATGCGATTACGTTCTGCTAGTACAAGTGCAGTCTCAGCGCGACGGACTCAATCAAAATAATAGTTTTATATGTCGTTATCAATGCGGGGAAATGGGCTCCAAAAGGGGGCGTCATATCAAGTCTGGCGATGGAAAGGGGATGTACCAAGTGCAGTTAGTTAACTGATGATTCGGGAGAAGATGCTACCAAAACACATGTTACGCAACATGAAATATCTTCCTCTGGGACCTCTTCACTGTTTCAAAGGATTGACGCCATGTTTGTTTACAATGAGCTATGGGGGACGTTTACGACACAAGTAAGAGAAAAGGAGCACTGGATTTGCTCACCCTAGCCCACCTATCTCACCTCATTATATTGTTTTTTTAATTTGTATGGGTTATCGCAGTTATTTTTTTTTTTATGTTAACAGATTTATTAGTGTGATGTCATAATTCTTTATATCCGCACAATAATTACCGTATTTTTCGGAGTATAAATCGCTCCGGAGTATAAGTCGCACCGGCCGAAAATGCATAATAAAGAAGGAAAAAAACATATATACGTCGCACTGGAGTATAAGTCGCATTTTGGGGGGAAATGTATTTGATAAAACCCAACACCAAGAATAGACATTTGAAAGGCAATTTAAAATAAATAAAGAATAGTGAACAACAGGCTGAATAAGTGTATGTTATGTGACGCATAAATAACCAACTGAGAATGTGCCTGGTATGTTAACGTAACATATTATGGTAAGAGTCATTCAAATAACTATAACATATAGAACATGCTATACGTTTACCAAACAATCTGTCACTCCTAATCGCTAAATCCCATGAAATCTTATACGTCTAGTCTCTTACGTGAATGAGCTAAATAATATTATTTGATATTTTACGGTAATGTGTTAATAATTTCACACATAAGTCGCTCCTGAGTATAAGTCGCACCCCCGGCCAAACTATGAAAAAAACTGCGACTTATAGTCTGAAAAATACGGTATCTGTCCAATGTTTATCATGCACTCCTACTAATAACACAAAGCTGACATTAAAAAAAAATTATATATTGTCGGGATTTGAAAATTAAATATATAAATGGCCCTCGCATCCTTTGATTTGTCATTGTGCGGCACTAAGTCGAAAACGTTTGGACACCCCTCCTTTAGCCTATCGAGGCAGACAAACGCTGGTCTGCCAATTAAAGAAGAATAAGAAACATTATTACATGGAATTCAACACTAATTGCTGCTTTTCAAAGGCATATTGTCTGCAAGAATGCACAAAAAACACAAAAGCACTTTGCACGATTATTTCTGGGTCCCACTGCTGGGAATAGTCTGCTTTTTCTCAAATTCGCCTGTTTACCATTCTTTATCTTCACAGCCATCCCTGCCTCATAAATTGAATTTGTCTCCCGAGGCCCTCCTGTTCTCAAACTGTCCCCCTCCGCCCTTCATGTCGCCTCTTTTGTCCCCCCTCTTGCAGCTTGGTCTGAGTTCCATATTTTTGCCCCGGTGCAACTTTATCCTTATACTCGCCCTCATGTCCCACACGCTGTCCTGTACCTCCCTTAGCTGGATGGCGTCAGGAAGACCTCCCTACTCCTGGAAAATACTTCTAAAAAATCTACAAGGAAACTTAAAGAATGCGTGGAATTGGGTTGATCAAAACCTCTTTCTGAAACACTTGCTGGAAGCACATGCTGCACAACTTCTCCCCACCCCGAGCTCACACACACAGTTGAAGAGGTGCATTGTCGCCAGCGAAGTGGGACTCAAAGTGGGATGGCGTCGCCTTGCTGTCACCTGATTCAAAGTGTGCGTGTACTTCCTCTGCTGTGATCTCATGAGCCTGCTTTGATGCCGGCGTGTCGGACAGCTTGTTCGTGTCCGTGCAACTTAAGAGTGGAAAAACAAGTTGACATGATATGCTTAATTGTGTTTCATTGTATCCATTAAACCATATCCAATTGTATTTACAATCCGCTAAATATGTGAAAATAACGTTTAAACATCACAAAATGCCACAAATTAAGTCAGCCATTTTGAATATTCTGCTCCGAATATCTTTGGCTATTTCCGGAGATTGACGTCACCGTAGTAACGCTTCTGCACTCTGACCATGTTACAAGATCAGTCATACTGGAAATACGCAAACATTTGAAAAAGATGTGGTGTTTATCATTTACAATACTTATGTAAGAAATTAACACATGTTTTTCTTTTTTTATGCATTCTAAATCGAAAATAAAAAAATTAATAAAAAGTCTGCTAACACTGGAGTCTATAGGGGCTCTCTATTTTGCCCACAAAACTCTCTAAATAACCACCCAAAACCTGCAAACAATACTCTATTTACATCACGTGACCTGAATATTAACCCAATGTTAATAATAGTGTTATTATAAGAGCTACCACAGACAAGTATTTTTAGCATTGATAACCGAGAGTTTACTATAGTTACGCTGCACTGGACTCAAGAAGAGACTTTAATGTAATTATAAAATGAAACTGAAGATGGCAGTAATGCAACATACATGGATGCAAACTGCCGTAAAACTGTAAAGAAGAAGAAGAAGCTTATGCAGCACTGACCGGCAGCATATTGAGCCGGTGTGCTGCTTCTGCTACCAC
Source organism: Entelurus aequoreus (assembly GCF_033978785.1). Classification (NCBI taxonomy): domain Eukaryota; kingdom Metazoa; phylum Chordata; class Actinopteri; order Syngnathiformes; family Syngnathidae; genus Entelurus; species Entelurus aequoreus. Next base: position 33,528,398 of record NC_084735.1, read on the forward strand.
TGCATCACGTTCGGCTCATCAAAGTTACTCTAGATGATAAATCATGCCTCTCATCTGGGTAATAAGAGGATTGGTCGTCTGCCCCTTGCAGGACACACAAACACCCAATCACACTCACACTTGTGCACAATTCAGAGTCTCCACTTACCTAATATACATATTATTTGGAATGTGGCAGAAACAAATGCAACACCAGCATGCCCAAACCAAGATTTGAACGCATTATCAGACTATGAGACAATCATGCTAACCACTCTCCGCCCCCATGAGGCCATGATCACATATAGTTTCCTACAAATCTTTTTTTTCCCCACAGTTCTACCTGCTGGATCTGGTGGGTAACTGCAACACATGGCCACAATGCACGCCAACTTTAACAGCTAAAAGTGAAAACAAACTCCTCCAATGTTGTTCTTTGGTTTACAAGCATTAGTGAACAAACAAATACACCTACTGTAATTTGCAGGATTATGCAAAAACTACGAAGGGCCTGATTTACTAAGATCCAAATACCTTGCGCTAAACAGTGTGTGCAATTTATAAAACAGCGTGAACTATTAGTGGGTGTGTTGCGTGCGATCTACTAAGAGTGCACGTACAATTGAAAAGTGGTGCAGACCGCCTGATTTAAATGAGGATTTTGCGTGTATTACACTCTCATGTACTGCACATTTATTTCATCATGGTCGCACCTATGGCGTTTTTTTATGTTTTCAAACAAGCAGGAGACACCTACCACTTTTTATGGGCATTTTAGTAGCAGCCGTGCAGTGCATTAACTGTACATTAACACCATCTTTTCTTTTTTACCACTGAAGGCGCATGGGGGGAGGCTGCACTACTGTCTTCTAGATGCAAAAAATGCATCCTTCTAGAAGTTGTTTTATCATATAGGATATATCTTAACGATATATATTCTATGTGAAAAAACAAATGATACCAAAACAAATCAAATGAACTTGTTTTAATCAAATTATAAAAGGATATTGCTGAATAGATGATGTGTCTACTGTCTAATATTTCTTTTATTTCTGCCCTTCCAAATATATCGAAACGTACACGTAGGACGGAGGATTCTCTGTCCATTGTCTCTTTGCAGCGCGAGCACTCCTCGCTCACAGGTGTGGGGAACTGTCAGTTTGCGCGTCCTTTTCAAGCTTGCTAAATAAAATGCAAAGTACCGGTAGTGCCCCCAAGATGATGATGAGTGTTGATAAATCACATCGCGTGTGCTGTATAATATATTTGCATTTTCTCCTCCCAGTATCGTGGGCCTTTTGATGACCAGCATATACTTAGCATATTAACGAAGTCACAGACGCAAAATGGATTGCACGCCTTATTCTGCTCAATTCACTTTGCACACATTTAGTCGATTAACTTCACTCGGCCATCAAGTTTTAGTACACGTAAACCTTTACCCTAAGTGTATAACCTCATCATTTGAAAATAGCAGTTGCACCGATCGTTGCCATAATTCCATATTCATATTTAGTTTTCCTGACCTCTGCCATGCTGCTTTTTGTCCTCCTTCAACCTCCTGACATTTGGCTGACTTTATAGAAGTTTGTCTCATCTACTCTACATATTAAGTAAGAAATGCTGCTATGCAAATTTGTTCAGGACCTTTCCAGCTAACAAGTTGTGTTCAGAATCCAAATTTGGGAATGAAACCCACTGAATCTTCCCGAAGAGTTGTGTATCCCTCTCTGATCTAATCTCCTATATAAATTCTGCCTCACTCACCTTTTCTTGCTGCCATCTTGGTCCCTCTGCCTCCAGTCCAAACGGCTCTTGCGATACAGCAGGTTCATGTCGCTGCGAGGTCGCTCCACCTCGCAGCCAATCACAGCGCAGTGTAGCTGCTTGCTCCGCCTCTCTATGTCCCGCAGGAAATGCTTGACTGCCACATCCTGGGCAGAGCCAGAGCTCATGGTACTCAGGGAGGCCAGAGATGTGTTGTCACAAGTTCACCTGAATGACAATAAAACAATGGCAGCGTGTAAGTCAGGCAGATTGCTGATTTACAGAACAAGTCAAACTATTGCGAGTTTGACCAACATTTTTAGGGCGATACACAAAAACTCAACAAATTTCACTAGAAAAATCAACAAGTGACCTGAAAATTCAGCTCAGTAATTGTGTGTGTGCTTTTGCCTGGCCTTTTTTGTGTGATTATAACCATAGAACCAGAAATGGAGTTCATTATAAGTGGCACTCAAGTCTCCTCGACAGGGGCGCCGCTAGGGATTTTGGGCCCCATGAAAAGAATCTTTACAGGGCCCCCTGTATTATAATTTCATCATCATTAGGGGCCTCTCTGGGCCCCCCTCCATCATGGGCCCCTAGAATCCGTCTCCTTTACCCCCCCTTTTCGGCGCCCCTGCTCCTCGACACAACAACAGTATTAATTAAACACGTAGAGCAGAATTGACTGTTAACTGAGCTGTGCTTTAGTGAGATTTCAATGTACTGTTTTTACATTTTACTAACTAATTTCTACTGTGATCATTTTTCTCATGTAACTGCTCATTTTAAAATACAGCATTGCAGGTGGTGCACGATGAAGTGACTTTTGTATCCAGTTTGACCCTTGAACGGATTTACTCTATTCCCGTGATTGAAATTTGTTTGACAAAAAGATTGTTTTTGACCTTAGAGCAGGGGTGTCTCAAGTGCGGCCCAGGGGCCATTTTTGTCCTACAGCTGTTTTTTTATTGGCTCTTGACACATTCTCAAAATTAACTGCATTAATTATTAATGAAGTGTTTGAGATACAACAACTGCAGTTGTGTCCGTTTCCCTATATTGTGGAATTTGTATTTTTGTAAGTATATTCTGAAAAATGTTTGCCCTAGATTAAAAAAAAAAAATCAAGCATAAAAATGGCTAAATAAACTAAAAATATTAATACTACAGTAGTATTGTCCATTGGAAGAAACCAAACCAATCAGATCACGGCGTTCAGTATCGTGGCCACTGATTAGCTCAGCCTCAGGCAGCATTACTATATTGGATTAAGAGTGTAACTAAAGTGTGTTATTTTTGCGTTATCTAGAATGGCTCTCATAATGTTGACACATGTTTTTAGACAGTAGCAAACCTTTTTTTGTTATGTTCTAGCTATGAAATCTTAGATTTCTAATTAATGATTCCTACTATGTAGTAATTCATTCAGCACAGTCATGCCTGGAATTATTTAATAGCTATAAACTCGGGTTTGAATGTTGTCTGTCTATCTGTGTTGGTCCTGTGATGAGCTGGCGACTTGTCCAGGGTGTACCCCGCCTTCTGCCTGAATGCAGCTGATATAGGCTCCAGCACCCCCAGCGACCCTAAAAAGGGACAAGCTGTAGGAAATGGATGGATGGATGGAAACTCTGGATTACTGTATCCCCAGTTTGACCCCAGAACAGGTGATTATATTCCCATAGTTGGATTGTTTTTTTTACCTTAGAGCAGGGGTGTTCAAAGCGCATCCCGGGGGCCAGTTGTGTCTCAAAATTAGTTGTTTTTTGTATTGGCCTTCAGCATGTTCTTAAGAATAAATGAATAATTTATTCATGAGACATATGAGATTCAACAAATATTTGCGTTGACACCTATAACAGGTGTCAAACTAATTTTTATTGAGGGCCATATCACAGTTATAGCTGCCCTCACAGGGCCGCTTGTAACAGTAAATATTATATGAATATACATGTATAAGAATTGGTCTCATGGCATTGTTGCTAACATGGATTTTATTATTATGTACAGTATTTTTTACATACACTGTTAAAAAAATGGTGGATTGTGCAGTCCAAAAAACTGGCAGCTCAGTCGCCAGATTTCTACTGTAAAATCTACGACTGTAAATGGAAACAATGAAGTCTGGCGACTGAGTGCCATTTTTTTTTTTACCGTAAAATGTGTGTTTACAGTGTATTACTGTAAATTTTAAAACAAACTACCGTATTTTTCGGAGTATAAATTGCTCCGGAGTATAAGTTGCACCGGCCGAAAATGCATAATATAAAAGGAAAAAAACATATATAAGTCGCACTGGAGTATAAGTCGCATTTTTTGGGGAAATTTATTTGATAAAACCCAACACCAAGAATAGACATTTGAAAGGCAATTTAAAATAAATAAAGAATAGTGAACAACAGGCTGAATAAGTGTACGTTATATGACGCATAAATAACCAACTGAGAACGTGCCTGGTATGTTAACGTAACATATTATGGTAAGAGTCATTCAAATAACTATAACATATAGAACATGCTATACGTTTACCAAACAATCTGTCACTCCTAATCGCTAAATCCCATGAAATCTTATACGTCTAGTCTCTTACGTGAATGAGCTAAATAATATTATTTGATATTTTACGGTAATGTGTTAATAATTTCACCCATAAGTCGCTCCTGAGCATAAGTCGCTCCCCTGGCCAAACGAAGAAGAAAAACTGTGACTTATAGTCCAAAAAATACGGTACCCATTTTTTATGGTAAAATTCTAGGGACTGAGCTGCCAATTTTTTTAATGCATATTTACAGTGTACAATTTGATTGATAACTGGCTTGGAAATCATAAGTCAAGCGATATTTTAGTTTTTGTTTTTTTAATTGTTTGGAATATATGATAATACAATATATGTTGCGTTATTAGATAACATCAACGTTTTAAATAACCCCAAAAAATAAATGAGTAAAAAGAAATAAAATAAACATGAATAAATAAAACATTTTTAAATCTAATATTAAAGTTTAAAAGATATGCAATGGCATGAAATATGCGGGTTTTTTTCTGTCAAAATGGAGGTAGATGAAAAGATACTTTGACGCATATTGGCTTTCACGGCCATAAAAATTATGTGTCCTTGAGTTTGACACCTGTGATCTATAACACAAAAGCTTATAAAATCATGTTATTTCCAAATATGTTAGCATATATTGATGTACATTAAATTGGTTTAGCATTTCTAATATACAAAATATATCAGAGTGGCTCCCTGCATACATTTCTCAGCACGCGGCCTTTAAAGCTCTACTACGTTACGCCGATGGTGACAACGTAACGCAAGAGAATAGCGGTTGCCGTTTTGTTTACCTCTGGCCGAGTGTATCACATGGAAACTATTTTTACTTTCATTATGCAGTTATGAATATTTGAGTAAGCACAGTAACTCAGCTGCAGCGCGTCTCTGGCTGCGGGCCCTGGGATGGCCTAGTCGAGGCTGGCTGCCAAGCAGACAGTAATGTGGAATGTCACATGTAGCGCATGCACAGCTTCCTCATCACGCTCGCTCTATGAGTAGTCAGCCTTGTTGTGGGGCAGATATGGGCGGGTTTCCACGCTGCTGCACGGGAATGCATCGTGCAACTGGCTAAGAAAAGCACAGCTGTCAGCTGATGCATGTTTGTTTTGTCTCGTGAACAGAAACAGAGACTTGGAAGGTTTCTGGTGCCTCTGGCTTTGCAACAACCCTTTGTTCGAGATATATTAACTCGATTATGATCATTAATAGCTTTATTTGGTTTAAAATAATTTATTTTTACTCAGAATATCAAAGTTAATGCATGCAATATAGCACAAAAAAAATTGCATTAATGCAGTTTTTCTCTCTCTCTCTTGGCCTGTGTCGTAACATGTATATATGTGTTTATCGTGGCAACGTTTTTTTTTTCTTGACCCCAAACTGAACCCCTACCCATAGGAGCCTAGTCTGAAAATAACTTTTTGAAAAAACTCCTCCTCCTCCACTCGCATCCACTCTTTCCCACCTTTTACGGGGTCTTTTTAAAAGTTTGAATGCAATTTACTGTGATTAATCAAGATTCAAAAGTGTGACAAATCTGATTTTTTTGTATTAAATGGATCATTCGACAGCACAAATTTTAAACTTTGCAGATAAATCTTTTGTGCATTGCGAGCACAAGACTATGCCTTTGCATGTGAATCCCCTGGTGAAGGTGCTCTGCACGCAAGAAGCATGAAACAAACATGAGACATTCATCATCTTTACATTTTACTGCCATGATAAGTCTCTCTTGTGTGCACGATCCATTTTCAATTTTTGTCTTGGGAAATGAGCTCGGTTTTTTTTCAGGAAATGAAAGCTGACTGTCATGCAGCTGGAGCAGGCTCCGTTCAAATTCACCCTGTAATTTCCTTGTGATAGGTCGAGGGCAGCGGGTCCAAACATTTTCTACCGAAAACTGAAAGATACGGGGCCCACTTTGATAAAGTATTTACATCAAAGATGAAAACAATTATTTAATGTAGATCAGTACAAGCTATCCATCCATTTTCTACCGATTGTCCCTCTTGAGGTTGCGGGGGGTGGCTGGAGCCTATCCCAGCTGCACTCGGGCGGAAGGCGGGGAACACCCTGGACAAGTCGCCACCTCATCACAGTGCCTATGCTATACTATTAGAACAAAATATCTACATTATTTCTTAGCTATAGGTGCAGATCTTAACCTCAACCTATAGTTGACAAAGCAAATTAAGGTTAATATCCAACAATTTCATTCATTTTATTTTTAGAATACGCAGAAGGGCAATAGAAAATGTAGTCCACCCTTCACCGAGTCACTTTGTTCAGGCCAGGGGTTTTACAGTACAGTATAGTGTTGTCCCGATACCAATATTTTGGTACAGGTACCAAAATTATTTCGATACTTTTCGGTACTTTTCGATACTTTTCTAAATAAAGGGACCACAAAAAACTGCATTATTGGCTTTATTTGAACAAAAAATCTTCTGGTACATTAAACATATTTTTCTTATTGCAAGTTTGTCCTTAAATAAAATAGTAAACATACAAGACAATTTGTCTTTTAGTAGTAAGTAAACAAACCAAGGCTCCGAAATTTAGCTGCTGACATATGCAGTAACATATTGTGTCATTTTCCATTCCATTCCATCTACTTGTTCATTTACTGTTAATATCTGCTTATTTTCTGTTTTAACATGTTCTATTTACACTACTGTTAAAATGTAATAATCACTTATTCTTCTGTTGTTTGATACTTTACATTAGTTTTGGATGATACCGCACATTTAGGTATCAATTAGATACCAAGTAGTTACAGGATCATACATTGGTCATATTCAGAGTCCTCAAGTGTCCAGAGGCACAAAAATGAAAGAAAAAAAAACGGTACTTTTTAGAGGCTGTATAGTACCGAATATGATTCATTAGTATCACGGCACTATACCAATACCAGTATACCGTACAACCCTAGTAAAGTAATTAAAGAATGGGCCAAAATGTGTAGAACTTGGAGCTCAACCAATAAGTGGTACCTCAACTTAAAAGTGTTTTGAGGTAAGAGCTGTCTCTGGGCTAACTATTATGCTTTAAATTGCAAGCAAAAATGTGAGTTACAAGCATTAGTTGGCATAGTAAATGTCACAGTAGACCCCGGAAGATCCAACCAAAACATTGGGTCTCACGCGCTAGCATTAGCTTATAATAGCTAGAGATGGACATAACTTTGTTCTTCCAACCATGGGAAGGAAGAAAGTGAGTGTGATGGACAGTGCTGAGAAAAGAAATGGATGATATTCATTGAATTTAAAAATAATAATAAATCACCAAAAATATGACAGTGTAGCTAAACAATTTAGTCTGCACCATACTGAAGCAGCATGAATCTAAGGATGTTGAAATAATATCTAAACGGCGGACATTTATCCATGAAAGTTGAAAAAAATGCTGATGGTGTTTTCAACGAAAAACAGCTGGAAGGAGATACCGTAGAAGTCCACTCTCCAAGGTCAATGCTGTACATTGTTCTTACATTACTTCATAAAACGACTGTAGTTGTTAGTACTACATTTTAGTGTATAGTTTTTATACAATATTTATTTTCTAAATGTTTGTTCTTATATTTTAAAAGGCATGTTACATGTTAAAATTGTGCTGATGCAGGGGGGCACGGACCAGTTAAATGGATGTCAATTAATTTCAATGGAAGACGTTGATGAGATACAAGTGTTTTGAGTTAAGAGCTAGATCACATAACCAATTAAGCTTGTGAGTTGAGGTACTACTATATAACCAAATATGCCTCAAAGTTCAAACCTAATCCATGCATGCCAGGAAATCTCATGAGGCTTCAGCTCAGTGAGATTGATCCCATGGGAGATTTTTGCATTTTCTTTGGATTCATGGCTCATCACAAAAGAGTACCAACTAGTTGAAATGCAGATTTATTTTCAATTGATTGGGGAACCTATGATTACACTTGTACGACATAGTTTGACGTTGAACAATATCTTAAAATCTTGTCTAAACCAGGGATTCTCAAATTGTGGTATGTGTACCACTAGTGGTACATGGGCTCCATCTACTGGTACGCTCGAGAAGTCTGAAAATGTGTACTGTATATGGAGTATCATTGTTGATGATGGTTGTGCAGTGTGTGTAATGTTACAGTGGCCAAAAATATTAAATATATTTGTTAAATAAAACCTCTGCCTTGTTTTAATGAAAACGTAGGCATACTACACTACTGTATTTGAATGTTGGTCATTATGACGGTACTTGGAGATGCAAGTGTTCTCTGAGGTGGTACTCGGTGAAAAAAGTTTGAGAACTACTGGTCTAAACAGTTACCGTATTTTTCGGAGTATAAGTCGCTCCGGAGTATAAGTCGCACCGGCCGAAAATGCACAATAAAGAAGGAAAAAAAACATACACACGTCGCACTGAAGTATAAATCGCATTTTTGGGGTAAATTTATTTGATAAAATCCAACACCAAGAATAGACATTTGAAAGGCAATTTAAAATAAATAAAGAATAGTGAACAACAGGCTGAATAAGTGTACGTTATATGACGCGTAAATAACCAACTGAGAACGTGCCTGGTATGTTAACATAACATATTATGGCAAGAGTCATTCAAATAACTATAACATATAGAACATGCTATACGTTTACCAAACAATCTGTCACTCCTAATCGCTAAATCCCATGAAATCTTCCTCCCCGGTGTCGCTTCTGGTATGCGCCCCGCTAGCGTCCTTTCTTTCTGCTGCATATTTCACTACGTCCAGCTTGTAATCTGCAGTATATGATGTCCTTTTCGGTGCCATTTTAGTTCAGCCCTTCTCAGTTTTTATACCGCCAATGTTGATGTGATCCATTTTAATAGCTACGGCAGTAGCGTATAGCATATAGCAGTTAGCATACCATGACCCACAATGCAATTCTGCCATGACGCTCCCCCGCCGAATTCTTATTGGTTGACGTGTGTGTGACGATTGCTGACGTGTGAGTGACGATTGCTGCCATTTTGCTTCTCTCTTACACGAATGAGATAAATAATATTATTTGATATTTTACGGTAATGTGTTAATAATTTCACACATAAATCGCTCCGGAGTATACGTCGCACCCACGGCCAAACTATGAAAAAAACTGCGACTTATAGTCCGGAAAATACGGTAATTGTTTTTGTTACTGGCCGTTTGAGCTTGGGAATCACTTTACTTTTTGTTAAACAAAGCTTTATAAGGAGCATTTCAGTAACGAGCCACCACAAGGACACACAACCCAAAAGTGGGAGCATCAGGCTCTGTTACCTGGGCCAGGTTGCACGCCGAGTTGTGTAGTGACGTGTAATTCTTTTGTCAGGTCCTAGTGTGCCATGCAGTGTGTCAGCACGGCGTCTGCTATTCCTGTATCCCCTGGCCCTGACCGCAACCCCGACCACTGCCGCCGCCATGCTTGCTGACTCAATGTTAATTAGGTTAGAGAACTGCGAGTGTAGTTTGGTCTTTTTAAATGGGTGGGGGGGAGGCAGCTGAGCAGGCAGCCTTCAAATGGTGCAAGTTGGTGTGCAATTAGTCCAAGTAGAGAACCACCAGAAGGACATCAATCCTTACAATCACTTCAAATGACAGCATTTTGAAATTTTTAGGGGCATCTGCAGGGTCAGGAGACGCTCGAGTTCCTCTGATTAGAACCAGGAGGCAGATGGCACCATGATTCATAGAACTGGGGCTGCATGGAATTCAGCTGACGACTCATTCATGCACATAAGCAATCAGATCACTCACACACACAAACCACACAAATTGCCAATATTTGCTATAAGCACACATGCTCACGGGCTATGCAACTGCTTTGGATTTAATTGTAAGATTTTCTTACATGCTGATCAAATATTAGCAACACACCACCAGAAATAATCAAGAATTTGATTGCCTGAGTTGTCCATGTTTGTGGAGAAAGCCTGTCAGCAGGTGATTTGTATTTGTATTGACCAGCATTATATTAATTGGAATATCATAAATCTATGTGATTGTTTAAATTAGGGCTGTCAAAAATGTAATTACTCATGTGATGAATTACAAAAATATACTGCATCAATCACGCAATTTATTTTGACTGTACATGCAAAACCAACTTTTCTTACCTAGATGTACCAGTTTTTGTGTATTTGGGATCTGCATAAATCCTGAACATTTGAAATTCAAACCTTAGAATCTTGTCTTCCTTCATACTTCCTCTCAACGATCCGTTTGGAATTTGTGATGTTTTTCCTAGTAGTGATGTGAATGGATATCTCCACATATGGTAAGAGTTTTACCTGAAGAGCTTTGCGCGAGTGCGCCATTGTAGTCAATGAGTTCCTTCTTTTTGTTTATCGTCTTGTTGTGGGGCAGACTGGCTCATACATGCACATGCACCCTCCACTGTTGCCATTTCCAATACAAAGTAGCGTATATTTCTAACTTATATCTGTCAGCAGACTCCACATAGCAGCACTAAAAACTACCACATGGCTGACGGGGAGAAGACGCAGTCAAAGTGGAGGCACGTAAATAGAACCGCCCACAAAACGGCAAATCCTTAAGAGACGGTCAGAAAGCGCCTTGAAAATGGTCTGTAAAACATAATCTCTTCAACATGAAATTTTATATGGACCATATAAAATGTAGAAAATAAATTACAATATGACCCCTTTAATCACAGATGGTTACCTGAAAGACTAAGGGTGGCTCACTGGCAAACGTCACTTCAAAGTACACCCAGGTTTGAGCAAACATGTTGTGAATTCAATACATTTTGACAGTTAATTTGATTTGTGTCCCAACATCTTTATTCATTATTATTATTATGCAAGCATGTAACAACTTGTGATCCATAATGATTAATTCAAATTCAAAAGTGCGATTAATCTGATTTGTAAATATCAATCATTTGACAGCACTAGTTTAAATTAAGGCTGTGCCGATTAATATCGGCCGAATATCGTGAAAAAATACATAATCGACAAGCGCCGATTAATGCTTTTCAATACCGATCACTTTTGGCCAATTCTTTATGTGTGGTCACTCGACAGAGGCTATAGCAGATAAGTATGTGTTTCCATACACAGTGTGTAGCCACTCCCCTAAGCTAATAATAATCACCACCATTACAGGAAATAATCTGCATTTCTTAGTATCTTATGTAACATTATCACTGGAGGATGAGGTTAAACATGTTACACACAGAGTAAGAGCAAGAGGGGCATGCATGCTAATCGCTAAACTGGCCGATATGTGAAGTGAAGTGAAGTGAAGTGAAGTGAAGTGAAGTGAAGTGAAGTGAATTATATTTATATAGCGCTTTTCTGCTAGCTTAAAACCCATCCATCCATTTTCTACCGATTGTCCCTTTTGGGGTCACGGGGGATGCTGGAGCTTATCCCAGCTGCAGTCACGGGGAGAACATGCAAACTCCACACAGAAAGATCCCGAGCCCAGGGTCAAACCCCTGTTCCACCGTGCTGCCCTAGCTTAAAACAATACAATAAATAAGTGTTTTAAGAAGTCTAGATTCTCATTTGAAACTCTTCGTTTTTGTTAACGTTTACAAACTAAGGGAAATAATTTCCTAAACCAGGAGGACTTTTTTTTGTCAAAAAGAAAATATTTAAATGATTTTTTGTTTTTGTTTAGCTATGGTGTACTATTGACTTTGTTTTGCTCAAACAATTGTATGTAATACAAGAGAATAAGTAAATAGCTCAAATATCGTGTTGATATTTTTAAACTGTCAAGAATAAAGTATCAGCCGATCTCACTCAAGGTTGGTATCGGAATCGGCATTATAAATCCCTGATTGGAACATCCATAGTTTAAATATTACAGTATACTTTTAAGCACATAAATCATTTCTTTTTGGGAGAATATTTGATTGACACTATTTTAAGATGTGAAATACAGTGAAGTGGATGCTGGCACCCTCAGAGCCAATAAAGTGATGATTACAAGCCTAGCGGAAGAATTTACCATCAGCTGGGTATAAAAGTTAATGAGGAGAAGAATATTTGGAAATGTAAAACATTTACAATGTTATGTCAGACAACGGTAATAAAATAACAATACATCTCCGCCCACGTATCTCTGCCTTGCCCTGTGTGGATTCAAGCTCTCCAGCAATGGTTCTTGCCAAGGTGCAAGACTTGCAGCGCTGCACAAGAAGCAGCTGGCTGCAGTGCAACAACACCACACTCCAACATGTCCTGGCAAGGAGTCAGAACTATATTTATGCAAATTCTAAATTAAATTACTCTAAGACCTGCAATACCTTTGTGTGTTTTCCCCAGAGCTCATTTTATTAGCGAGTGCATTTTTCTTGCGAGGCAGGGAAATAGCAGCCATGGTTTTATTGCATTCAAATGTTTATTACTTTGCTAGGCTCCTTCCAGTCATTTAATGTTCACATTTCCATTTCAGTCTTTAAATTAATTAGCAAAACGCAGCAATTAAACTTGAGAACTTTGAAGAACTTTGCAATTCTGTTAATATTGTGCTTGTTCGTTTTGTTGCCGGATGCGTTTATTCACCAGGTATTTATTATTTACCTTTCACAATTTGTACCACTAATACATAATGACAGCTCATTTCAAAATGTGTATTCCAATATAAGATTTGTCTTCAATGCGAGCTCTTCAATGCACGTCCTCCTTGAACTGCACAGGATGTCTGTGTTGTTTCAAATGGAGCAAAAATAGCCAGGGGTGTGCCTATTATGGTTTTATGCTGCCGATTCTGATACCCATCGTCCATGAGTGAGATCGGCTGATACCAATACCAATCACATGTATTAATTGTACATTTTTCTATTTATTTATGGTGAGTTCTATTTCTTGTATTTCGTCACGTGACTTCTTCCCGGAAGTGAAAAGCAGTGAAGGTCAACTAAGCCAAGATGGCTGTTGTACAGCAAGCAGTGCGCAAACTATCTGAGCATGTAAGGGGCCTAGATCTTCCTGCAAAAAGCAGACACGAGCAAAAAAAATAAAACTATGCAATTGAATAGATTCCTGTAATTTATTCACACAAAAAAAGATTTCTCGAGTGATATTTAAGGATTATCCGCTGGTGGACTTCCCAGACATATTGAACTATCTTGTGCTCCAGACGCCATTCTACACGACCAAACAGTTGAAAACTTGGAAAAGCATGGAGGTGTACAACTTCTTTGTGTGTGGCTGGGTCAAGGACTGTGGTATCAAGACTCTCCCGGATAAATATGCATCATTTTTGCTCGGGTAAAGTTGCATTTCCTGATTTAACTTAGTGTCTATAGCGATGTTTGTAGTTGTTGTTGCTGCACGCGTCGTCACGAGTACGCTTGTTTTTTCCTGTTTTCATCAAAATATAACTACAGATGTCAACATTGTGTATGTGCTGAAAGCTTCATTTAAGATTGCTGCCTTTAGTAAAAGCTTAACTCTTTTAGGTTTTGCTCACTTTTGCTTTCGGCGTGGCGAAGTTGGTAGAGTGGCTGTGCCAGCAATCGGAGTGTTGCTGGTTACTGGGGTTCAATCCCCACCTTCTACCTTCCTAGTCAC
>NC_084735.1:33547246-33625086 GCF_033978785.1 Entelurus aequoreus
GGGCGAGGGTCACCACTTTGTCAACAAATGCGTGAGCAAATTGTTGAACAGTTTAAGAAAAACCTTTCTCAACCAGCTATTGCAAGGAATTTAGGTATTTCACCATCTACGGTCCGTAATATCATCAAAGGGTTCAGAGAATCTAGAGAAATCACTGCACGTAAGCAGCTAAGCCCGTGACCTTCGATCCCTCAGGCTGTACTGCATCAACAAGCGACATCAGTGTGTAAAGGCTATCACCACATGGGCTCAGGAACACTTCAGAAACCCACAGTCAGTAACTACAGTTGGTCGCTACATCTGTAAGTGCAAGTTAAAACTCTCCTATGCAAGGCGAAAAACGTTTATCAACAACACCCAGAAACGCCGTCGGCTTCGCTGGGCCTGAGCTCATCTAAGATGGACTGATACAAAGTGGAAAAGTGTTCTGTGGTCTGACGAGTCAAATTGTTTTTGGAAACTGTGGACGTCGCGTCCTCCGGACCAAAGAGGAAAAGAACCATCCGGATTGTTATAGGCGCAAAGTTGAAAAGCCAGCATCTGTGATGGTATGGGGGTGTATATGTGCCCAAGACATGGGTAACTTACACATCTGTGAAGGCGCCATTAATGCTGAAAGGTACATACAGGTTTTGGAGCAACATATGTTGCCATCCAAGCAACGTTACCATGGACGCCCCTGCTTATTTCAGCAAGACAATGCCAAGCCACGTGTTACATCAACGTGGCTTCATAGTAAAAGAGTGTGGGTACTAGACTGGCCTGCCTGCAGTCCAGACCTGTCTCCCATTGAAAATGTGTGGCGCATTATGAAGCCTAAAATACCACAACGGAGACCCCCGGACTGTTGAACAACTTAAGCTGTACATCAAGCAAGAATGGGAAAGAATTCCACCTGAGAAGCTTAAAAAATGTGTCTCCTCAGTTCCCTAACGTTTACTGAGTGTTGTTAAAAGGAAAGGTCATGTAACACAGTGGTGAACATGCCCTTTCCCAACTACTTTGGCACGTGTTGCAGCCATGAAATTCTAAGTTAATTATTTGCAAAAAAATAAATAAAGTTTATGAGTTTGAACATCAAATATGTTGTCTTTGTAGTGCATTCAATTAAATATGGGTTGAAAAGAATTTGCAAATCATTGTATTGCGTTTATATTTACATCTAACACAATTTCCCTATTCATATGGAAACGCGGTTTGTATATAAAAAATATATGAAATCATCTTTAGAACCAAAAAAAGAATATATGATTGTAAACGAAAGGCAAAAAAATAAACTGCAGTTCCCCTTTAACTGAGGCTGGATCTTTTTTGTGTGCTTTGTACCTTGAAGTATGCATTTCCATGCTGCACTAAATTTGTTTTGCATTACATGTGTTTTCAAATCAAATTGACTTTTTGCCTGTACTTCGCCTTCCTTGTTCTGCATCCCGGGGTCCAAACCAATAATGCCAACATAAGAACGTAAAGCAGGCTTTGTCAATGGTGTTGTACGTTAAAATGCAATGCTTTTGTACCTGACTCTTAGGAATAACATACCTGTGCATTTTTATCCAAAGAGAGAATGCAAAATGTAACATTTGAGTCCAATAATTAGACCTATTAAGAGTAGATTGTACCTCAAATTTCCTAGACTCCTGCCATACTCTGCAACGCGCTGCAATTTAATTTAGCTAATCTCTGGAATTCGACATCACAGCCTCACTGCAAAACTCACAGAAGCCAGACAGAACGCTGCGGCTCAGTCTAGAGTATTAGCCAAAGGGGGGAGAAGGCGGAGGGAGAGCAGCAGGGAGAGAAGCGTTCAGGAGAAGACTGAGCTGCTTAAAACCCACAGCCGAAAAGAGGAAAGCAGCAGAGAGGACACAGGAGCGGTAAAATTGGGGGAAGCCAATAAACATGGAGCCACGGGGTAAAGACTGGGCTAAACAATGCAGATTATCTTAAAACCAAGTGTATATTGAGAGCAGGAACATACAATAGGTTAGGAAAAAGCAAATGAGAGGAAAAGATGGAGAATATAGCGAGTAGCCAGCCTACAAGAATGGGGGAGGGAGGTGCAATCAAGCCTCTCACACTAGTCGCTGTGTGTGGTCTCTTAGCAACACTGTCTGCCATGCATCTCCTTCCTGGCTACTGAATATGCACAAAGCTGCGGCTGCTGCTATCCCCGTCATACACCATGATGCCGGCGTAAAAAACTTCATTTCGCTCCATCATTTGCATGCGATCATCCGGCGAGAGGAAAGCCGGAGACACACTTTAACCTCAGAGATAGCATCTGTAACCCATAGCAACCGCTCCAGTGACTACTCGGATAAACCGTCTGGAGGCGCACCACCTGTGCGTAAGAGATATATTCAAATCAGGAAGTGACAGTAAATCCTTCTATTTACTGCCTCCCTTGCAAGTGCGCCAACATGACACATTTTCAGGTGTAAATCCTGGCAATATAACGTTTGATGGCCTTCTAAAGATAGACAAAATATATTATGTGATTTGAAGTGAGGCATCAATGCCCCCATGAGAGGGCCGTCTAAGCAGGCTCCTCTCAAGTGTTTTACGGCAATCTGGTGACAAATATTAAAAAGCCCACATAGGCTCGTAAAACAAAAATAAACTATCACAGACAACCTGTTGTGTCTTAACAAAATGATACACACTAGATAATAAAGCAACTGCAATATACGAATGGGCAGACTTTATTTTTTTTACATTGTCTGACGCTCAGCGTCTAGCATTTGGTCATACTGTACGTCGGTTATGCTGCTGCTTCCATGAACATTTGACTTAACCTTCGTCTTGTGTTAGGGTCGGCACCGACCCGTTTTAGTTTTTAAATGCATAAAAGAACCACATAAATTTATTTTTTTGCATCAAGGCTTTTTGACTTTGTCAGGAACCTCTATTTCAACAAAATAAAACTTCTTTTTTTTCTTTCACTAAATTATAAAATGCTCTGGTGGAAATTATGACCTTGGTGTTGTTAGGGTCGGTTTCGACCCAGTTATAAAAATAAGATTATAAAGCAATAATTAGAGCCAAAACTGAACACACTGACAGCCAGCTCCTCTCCCAATCATGTGAGCTTTAGGGGATTCTCATTTTACCTTGTTATCCAGTACAAAAACAAACAAAGACGGGCATGTCCATACATGGGAGGTCAATTCAGTATAGAGTTGGTGACTTGCAGAGTGCACATCTCCAATTTGCAGCATGCAAAAATGAAAACAAGATTTACAGTGAGAGAAGTTCTGGATAATATTTTTGGTGAAAATGAGGTAGAGGACACAGAGCAGCATAGTGATACGGATGAGCAGGTTTCTGAGGAGGAAGACAATGTGGAGTATCATCCAGAAGACACAGACACATCTGATGAGGAGGCCACCGGTGGTGAGAAGAAGGACAAGAACTTCTCAGGAGGAAACTTACCAAGGTGGGCACAGTGAAGAAAAATAAACCTGATCTGCCTGCTGAAATATTGCAGGTAAAGGACAGGGCTCTGCTTTTTTAAAGTTTGCTTTTACAGACACCGTCACTGTTGTCTCATATTGCCCCCCCAAAAAACCGGAATGTGATACTTATGTCTACTCTTCACAAAGATGCAGCTGTGTCATCAGGAAGTGACAAACAGCCCACAATTATCCTCGACTATAACAAAAACAAAAGGAGGAGTAGACAACCTGGACAAGCTGACTGCCACTTACACTTGCCAGCGAATGACCAGGAGATGGCCAATGGTTGTGTTTTACAACATCCTCGATGTGTCTACATGTAATGCATTTGTGTTGTGGACCCACATCCACCAAGGGTGGATGGAACTCAACCAAAAAAAAACAAGTGGAGCATGTTTCTTGAGGAGCTGGGAAATTCCCTTGTCAAGCCACACATTGAGCAAAGGGTACGGGTGCCCCGAGACCCAGACGCCGCAGCCTT
Organism: Entelurus aequoreus; assembly: GCF_033978785.1. NCBI lineage: Eukaryota > Metazoa > Chordata > Actinopteri > Syngnathiformes > Syngnathidae > Entelurus > Entelurus aequoreus. The sequence continues at coordinate 33,551,183 of NC_084735.1, forward strand.
GGTCAGACAGCTGCAGAGCTAGCCTAGCACTCCGTCCACGTCATCAGCAACACAAAGAGCATCCGCGCCACCATCCTCCTCAGCCAGCTCTGCCTCAACATCAACCAAAACAGCCACAGCCACAACCCCACTCAGGCCACCTGATTCTCAAAGAAAGAGGTGTCAGGTCTGCCCAAGCAGTAAGGACAGAAAGACAAACGTATTGTGCTTCAACTGCAAGAAATATCTCTGCAAAGAACACACTAAAAGTGTCACTTTTTGCCACATGCAAGTTCTTGCACACTGAGACTTTTACTCTGATTTTGTTTTTTATTAGTTTTGGAACTAGTAATCTATTTCTATTGGTTTGATTTGCTTGATTGGTTGTTGTTTGTTTGACCTTGAAGTTCTGTTGCTGCAAAAAATACTTTTCAACCTTTTTCTTGAAGTAAATATATATGGGTCGAAATTGACCCGTAACACCATAGATGTTACGATAGTTAAAATTATGAAAATGAAAACATAAATAAAACTAATTTATTTAAGAGATATGTTCTAATACCCCTCAGTAATAGTCAGGTAACACAACAACCTTTTATTTATTTATACGATTCTCTTGAGGTTCATTTTACCATTTTTTAGAATTTAAATCAAGGGGTATACTGACAAAAAAAAGGCCCAATGGCCCACACCAAAAATATTAAAACCCATATTTTCATGGATAAAGAAGCCTAACAAGGTAACCAAGAGATGAGAAACAAATTGGATGATAGATAATTGTTTTTAGTGTATTTTACAGCTGATTTAAGACATGGTTCAAAACCGACTCGTTAACATAAGAGATGGTAACAGAAAGCTAACACAAGAGGAAGGTTAAATGTGGAAAACACGGCCTTGTTCGTGCTGACATGACAGCCACAGCACCGCTAGTAGTGTGCAGGAATGTAACAGGCTTTAAAACTCAATCCAATGAGAACAATCACAAGAGGGGGGCGGTATGGCGTAGTGGGTAGAGCGGCCGTGCCAGAAACCTGAGGGTTGCAGGTTCGCTGCCCGTCTCTTGACATCCAAATTGCTGCCATTGTGTCCTTGGGCAGGACACTTGACCCTTGCCCCTGGTGCCGCTCACACTGGTGGATGAATGATAGGTGGTGGTCGGAGGAGCCGTAGGCGCAAACTGGCAGCCTCGCTTCAGTCTGTCTACCCCAGGGCAGCTGTGGCTACAAATGTAGCTTACCACCACCAGGTGTGAATGAATGATGGGTTCCCACTTCTCTGTGAGCGCTTTGAGTATCTAATAATAGAAAAGCGCGATATAAAATCTAATCCATTATTATTATTAGTATTAAGAGATTCGCCTTTTTAAGACCAATATCCAGAATAAATATGATTTTTCTCTGCGAGCCACAATGTATACATAGCGGATCTAGGTGTGAAAGTGAAGGAGATACTTTTGTTGTTGCTGTGTGGGAAAACGCACATATAGTGGTACCACAACATAAGAGTGATTTTGGTCTCTCGGCTTTAAGTTGCAAGTCAAAATTACAGTTACGAGCATCTCCGCCATTAGATGGCGTAGCGAATGTCACAGTTAACCCCGTGAGATCTGACCAAAAAATCTGGTCTTACTCGTTAGCGTTAGCCTGTCATTAGAGATGGACAGAACTTTGCTTTCTAACCACGGGAAGGAAGAAAGTGACTGTGAAGGACAGTTCTGAGAAAAAGTGGATATTATTCATTGAATTATATGAATGCTTCACAGCATTCAGACAATTAAAGAAATAAATCATCAAAAACATGACTGAGCAGGTCGTCAATTTGAGCATATCACTGCTAATCTGCGTGATACTGAAGCAGAATGAGTCTAAGGGCGTTAAAATATCAAAATGACAGACATGTAGCCATGAAAATATAGAGAAGCTGCTGAAAGGAAATTCCGTAGAAGTCCACTCTTCAAGGTAAATGCTGTACATTAATATAACAATTACTTCATACAACTGCTGTACTACATTCTGTTGTATTGTTTTTCTTCAATATGTCTTATGTTTTAAAAGTTTGTCTTAATTCTTAAAAGGCATGATGTTACATGTTAAAATTGTGCTGCTTTTGGGGGAGTTAATTTCAACTGAAGATGTTGATTTGAGACACAAGGGCTTTGAGTTACGAGCTTCATCACTGTAAGTTGAGGTGCTACTGTGCTACTGTGCAAGAGTAAATGAGGGCTCGCACGGTTTTAAAAGTAAAACTTAAGTCTGTAGCGGGCTCCAAATGTAGTTAAACAGATTCAACAAAAACATTTCGGTTTTTCACATTTACAGTCAAAGTTACATTTTTAAAACTTGCCGTTCTGCCCAAATACAATGATTGGCGATCATAGTTGTGTCTTGCTAAAGTGCGTGCCTGTCACGCGTGCACATACACAAGTTTCCAAACACTGCTTTTTAAAACATAACGTTAACTTTTTGCTGCACAGGTGTTTATTAGTAGGGCGTAACTTACATGCTGTGACAAGGGAGAGGACAGGTTCTAATACTTGGAGTTGGTCGGAACGCAAGCACCCTATTGGCTGAAAACAGAACTTTGAACAATACGTATTCAGCATCAAGGGTTGGAATTGGGGGTTAAATCACCAAAAATGATTCCCGGGCGCGGCTACGCTGCTGCTCACTGCTCCCCTCACCTCCCAGGGGGTGATCAAGGGGATGGGTCAAATGCAGAGGACACATTTCACCACACCTAGTGTGTGTGTGACAATCATTGGTACTTTAACTTTAACTTTAACTTATTATTGTGATTGTAGTTTGCAGTGGACTACAACTGGTCTACACAAAGTGCTGCTGTGAGGATTGTCAAATTTAACGCTTAAACTCATGCGATTAATCACAAAATATTATTGCATTAATCATGTATAAAAGCAGATTAATTGCACAATTTATTTAGGCTGCACATGTTCCTTTACCTTAATTGATTACCTAAAATGTTATACGGTCAGTGATTATATGTACACATGATATTCACGATTATATTGCAATTGTGTCAAAATACTGAGGTGTTTTTTTAAGTCAATTTAAATAATGCACACAAGTAATTTATCGGGACTAATCAAAATGCACAAGTGTAATTAATCTGATCAATAAATGTTATCGTTTGACGGCCCTAGTTATTATTCACTTATCAATGAAAACATTAATTTCTTTGTTATTATAGCATATTTTGTTTTGGACACTTTGTTTGCTTCTCAATAACATGTTCACTTAATGTCCCACACATCGGTTGCACTTTGGCATTAGTACATGGATGCATGAAAACAGTCAAATATTAAGTCAAGTCACTTTTTCATATTTCGTAAATTCTCTCATTTAAACTCAAATGATCAATTTATAGAATTATACGCACATTAGTCATATTCTATAAAAGGTAGTATTTATATACCCGTATGTCTTAACCTTTTTTTTCTTCTGAGAGCTACTAATTTTTGTAACTTATTTTCAGAGCTTATTTCAACCGAAACAAAGGGAATAACACATTAACAGAATTTTGCTATTCACAAAAACTATTTGTATTAATAAATCAACAAACATATGTTTTCATCTCCATCGAATATTTTAATATGCATTTCTTTCTGATTCACTTTTTTTTATGTTTTTTTATCACTAATCGAGCTACATTGTCAACAATTAAAGACTTTTTGTAAAATGTACATGACGAGCAACATTTAAATTGTACTTTGATTAGAAGGCAGATCTACACTCAAAACAGTGCGGCCATTTTCTTTATGCTATTTTGTGGTCATTTGTCACTAAATAGAAGGATAATGTCTGGATTGAACACTAATAAAAATACTGAGAGTTTAAACAAATGTTCTCGGACCCTCTGTTGAGCTACTCAAAATCAGCTGGTTGGAGACATCTGCCCTTAGAGCTTGAAAATGATGACAAATGTGATCTTTTTTTGTATTTAGATTTACGTATTTTTACCATTTGTGAGTTGCAGCAAGACTTCATTTTCAACAATAAAGGATGACTGTGTGTTGAGTTGATTTCAGTGACTATACAAGCTGTACACTGACTACTTCAAAGTATATCAAGTTTCAGTTCCAAAGTATTGTCCCTTCTGGAAAAATGTTTTATAGTCGATTTCAGTGTGAAACAAGGACATTTTGTTTGTAGTGTCATCTCTGTAACTAAGGTGTTGCTGTAGTATGTTTACATCACATGCAGGCAGTAGTCATGTGTTTAACTTATTTAGTTATACTAGTGGTGTTCCTCAATGTTCCATTTGGTCCTCTCTGTTTTTTATCATTTGGCCTTTTCAACTCACGCCACAGTCACACGTTGGTGGTGATGAACTACATCTGTAGCCACAGCTGCCTTGAGGTAGACTGACTGATCGCCACAAAGCGATCAGTCAGTCATTTCACATTTTTGCACCAGTGTGCACTGGAGGCAAAGTCGGTGAAGTGCCTTGCCCAAGGACACAACAGCAGTGACTGGGATGGAGGAAGATTAGTTTGAACTGCCAATCCTCTGGTGTGTGGACAACCTGGTCCGTTTGAGAAATTGTTTTTAAGAGAACGTCTTAAAAGGGTTAAAGTATGACTTTTTTCTGTATTAAAAACATAAAATGTAATCATGGTTCTTTGGTGAAATGTTTGCATGGACTTTGTTTTGGAGACCTATTTTCAAACCACATTTTGGCTCCCTCTGAAAACAAGCTGTGTTGAAAGGGGGAGTTGTTAGATGCAAATGAACCCCTCACGTTGCCCCTTCACGCTGATTGATCTGTCATCCCAGCCATGTGTTGTAGTTTTTTGCTTTCATTGCTTTTATCGGATCTATAAACACCAGCAACACCCGTCAGGACCTTCTGGACATCAGTGCCACCAGCCATCTGTTTTGAGTGACTTTTACCGCACGCATAACATCCTAGATGATATAGCGCGATGAGCAGGCTCACTGTGGTTTGTTGTGGGCACAAGTAGATGATGCAGGCAGAGGAGAGTAAACATGCGAGGCTGCAGGTCTGGTACTATACGCTATTTGGCAAAACCTCCAGAGTATCTGTGTCCAAACCCCGGCCCACAGGACAAATGCAGCCCGCTGGCATTCTCAATTTGGCCCTTGAGACAATGTCAATTTCAATAAGCAACCTGGCTGCGCGGGGTGTTTTCATATTAAAATTAAATACCTAGGGCTCGGAGAGGTGGCAAATTGTCACCATCTTGTGTACAATGTGGAAACTCAAGTCAGTGATCATGATGTGTACTATCATGATGTAACGAGCACAGCATACACTTCTATGACCCAATCCAAACAACCTTTCTTATTCATGGTGCAAAAAAAATTTCAACCAGCACAAAAATTTAACACACATGGTCACACAACCTGCTCACTGAACTTTGTGAATATTATTTTAAAAAAACGTCACATCACAATACAATTCGAAATTACACCTATTTAAATCCATTGCAAGGCACGATGGGGAAAATGCAAAACACTCTCTCCACACTTATTCATGTTTGACTTTTAGCTGATTGATATTTCTGATTGATTACAAAACTTTAAAGAGGCTGTCACGGAAGTAAACAAGGTAGGAGTTTAACTTTCACATACTATATTAATATTCAATTGTGATCATTATTATTATATATTATTACAATAATGTAAACACATACATACACATACAAAATACTGTATTTTTCGGAGTATAAGTTGCACCGGCCGAAAATGCATAATAAAGAAGGGAAAAAAACATAAATAAGTCGCACTTGAGTATAAGTCGCATTTTTGGGGGAAATTTATTTGATAAAACCCAACACCAAGAATAGACATTTGAAAGGCAATTTAAAATAAATAAAGAATAGTGAACAACAGGCTGAATAAGCGTACGTTATATGACGCATAAATAACCAACTGAGAATGTGCCTGGTATGTTAATGTAACATATTATGGTAAGAGTCATTCAAATAACTATAACATATAGAACATGCTAGACGTTTACCAAACAATCTGTCACTCCTAATCGCTAAATCCCATGAAATCTTATACGTCTAGTCTCTTACGTGAATGAATAGAGTCTGTATCTCTTCAATGCTAGATCCTAGACAAATACATGTGTATAGTGTCAATAAAATGATTTTCTAGTCTATATCATGTCAAAAACTCCACTGCACTGTTGCTTCGACTCCTTGTAAACAATAGGCTTAAGGCTATAAGCTATGCTACGAGCTACATTGCGAACGTAATAACGGATTATATTACATACTGATTACATACTATATTATTACATACTAATCCAATTAAAAGTAGTTTTTTGAGGAAAATCATTCTTTATATTACTGGAGGACGGTGAAGCTGTTGTCTTACATTAGAAGGCTAAGCTAGCTACACTACAAATGGAGCTAACATATCATTCACACATTTATAACCTACTGTTATTACTTACCGTAACATTGTCTGCTCTATTGCCATAAATTGTAGACACCAAGCCCACCATAAAAGTAGTTTGTTTTTGTTTTTCGGAAAATCCATCTTTATAATGGCGAATGTTTGTGAAGCAGGATTCTTCAAAGTGGTTTGCACACACTCAGAACGACTTTCTCACAATTAGGAGCACATTGCCACGAATCATAAAAGTTCAAAGTAAGGCACTTATTACTTCAGATGAGGCTGGATGTTTGTGTAGTGACTTGTGATGGTTAAAGCAACCAAAAACAGAGCCTTTTCTTTCATCGTGGAGATGTGGACTACAAATGCTGCTACATCTATTAAAAATAGCGGACTCACGCAAAGCTCTCTGGGTAAAACTTTACCATTCATGGAGATATCCGCAGTCGTCACAGGTAAGAAAAGGTCACAGGACAGCAAATTCCAATTGGCTCATTTGGAGGAAATATGAAGAAAGCAAGATTATTTTATAAATATTTCCGCAATGCTCCCGCAGTCTGATTTCGAATTTATGCAGATCGCAAATACACAAAACCAGGTACCAACATGCAAAAAAAGTTATTTTTACATGATAGAGCCCCTTTAAAATTGGTCTTTCCTTCAGAAATGTATATTGTTATATAGACGATGGTTTCAGTTTGATATTAAGGAAATGTAAAGCGCATTTATTTCTGCTCTTCCATTTATCTGCAATCCACTTTGTTTATTGTGAGCTTCAACAAAAGAACCAACGAAGGCCTTCTATGTCATTTTATAGTAACAACTTGGATTCTCCTCCTCACTGTTGTACAAACCGAAAGGAAAATATATAATTCATGGACTGCAACAAAAAATATCCCACAAAAAGCTTTTCCTGTCAAACATCATATCCCCCGTTCCCTGCACAGTGCGTCAGGGACGCCTTTGTAAAAACTACAACCAATTTCCTTCGTGTTTCTATCAACTATGGCCTCTTACAGTAAAAACATCAACGCAATGTTTTAGTCTCAACACTTTGTTGGCTTGCCACAGTTGCATCATACAAAACATTATATCACAAGCCAGGAACGGCGTTAGTTGTCACACTCGTTATACCTCGCCACCAGAGGGCACTGTCTCTCAAATTGTAATGTGGAAAATCACGGAACTGAGATCAGAGACCACCAAAGTCTTGTCGCTAGTAAGACGGCTGAACTTGAGGTGACAGCGTGGTTTTTCTTTTTTACAATATACAATTGTAAATATTCAGCTCCTCTGTATTTGTCTTTTCGGTTTTTTTACACAATGGATTTATAAGCAAACAATTGATACCCTTAAAAAATGTGACGAGGAAGCTCACGAGTGGCATTGTTAGCCTTGATGCAAGCAAGAAATTGCACGTGGGGTTGGCTGTCCCGTAGACATACAGTATATACATATACATATCCCATTTACACATATACATACCTCATATACGGTAGCCTGGCCTAATGATGTGTTTCCTGTGCATGTTCCGAGTTAATTTTGTTTTAGGTTATGTATTTATCAAATTGTCAATGCAATTTCTATTTTAAATCTACTTCTGTTTAGTACATGTCTTTTAAAAAAATATTTATTTCCCCCACTATAATAACATTGTGTTTCCATGATATGTTTGTGTGTCACGTGTTTAATGAGTGTGATTGATAGTTTACAGTCGTCCCTCCCCACTTGCCCTTCAAAAAATAGTTTGCCTTTTTTAAACCATTATGTTTATTCTATTTTTATTTTTATTTTTTATTATAATACAGAATTTGCTTTAATTTAAATTACTATGTTGCGGTAATCACAATAGATGTTCACCAACGAGGACTTTGTGTTAAGGGGAATTTTCGTTTCCATGCAGACAGCAGCATTGTTTACATGACTGTTCTTCATGTTAAATGTGGAGTAAAACTTGATATTGCACTTCATCTTTGACTCCTGCCTCTTCAATAACAAATCTTTGACGTGAACAATGCAAAACTACAAAAGCGACTTACGACACTCACTGCTAACAACATGGTTAACGTCGGCGCTATTTTCGCCTCAACGATAAAACAGAACCAACAAACTTTGAATAAATCTGTTGAATTTAATGTTTCTTTTATTCTTTTTGAGGGTATACAAGTTGACTTTGTGCATGAACCATTGTAACAATAGTCTTCCTCAACATGCCTTAATCAACCAAGGAAAATACATCTTCATGGAGGTTTTTTGTCCAAATAATCATACACTGTAGTACTTCCAATTTGTCAGAGCACGTTTTGGTTTCATCATCAAAAAGCAGAATTTTTGACTGGTTCCGAGGTTTAGAGATTATAAAACTGTGCAAAATCCTAATTCTATACTCCCAGAGGGGAAAGTGTTTGAGTAATTGAGAATTTTGCATGATGTATGCAAGTTTGCCTCCAATACTGGTTTGGAGCATATTTAGGAAAGAATATGACCTTTATGACCCCTTTGGGGAATAATCGTACGCAGTCTGAAATTCCCTCCATCCATTTTCTACCGCTTGTCCCTTTTGGGGTCTAAGGTCCATAAAAGTTCAACAAAATTTCCTTGGATTTAATCAAATGTTTGTGTTAAGTTTCTTTAGGTCACTCTGCATATTGCCAGAGAGCCGTAATGATGCTACAACTGTTGTGAGAAAGACATAAACAAGGTTTTTTTATGCACTAAAAACATTTGATTCATTAATAAGAATCCTACTTCGCGAAAATGCATTTATTGCGGTCAAGTCTGGAACCAATCAGACATGATAAATGAGGGAAAATATTACCTCCTTCTTACACTGAGTTGGGAAATGCAAGATACAAATTTCAAGCCATCACCTTAAAGGAGACATACTTTATGATGATGTTCATTTTTTCTGACTTATAAATGTTCTTACAATGTTGGATATATAAGGCAAAGGTCCTACAATGCCAAAAAGCATATGATAAGGTTAATGCGTTTGAGAGTGAGCTTGCACGCAGTTCTGGATGCCTCTGAACGCTGCTGTGTTTTGCAGTCTGTCCTCGTTGTGACATCACAGTGAGGTGGACGTACTTATTTGGGCATCAAGTCAAGCTATCAGCCAGAGAGGGGGAGCTCTATTTGAGGCCAGGTGAGTTTGAGAGAAGTAGAGAATTATTTTCATCTAATCGTTGCATGTGCATAACAATACCGACATGCGACATGCAGTTAGTGATATAAATGTTGCTAAAAGCTGAGTTGATTAGAGAGCATGCAAGTGTACCTAATGTTGTGACCGGGTGAATCTATATGTTGATAAAGTTTATTTTGGACTGTGTCTGGAAAAAACATAGCAGGGGACGACTTCAAGATATATATTTAAAGAGAGCATAATTTAAAAAGATGAATTGTGACACTTTTGTAAAGGATGGGCCGTGGTTTTATTTGTACTCTGGGAATGCCTCCAGAATCTAATGTTTTGCAGACAGACTAAAAAAAACGGTTTATAAATGTGACTGTGAAACAAAATCTATACAAAATTTACACCAAAGCATATCCAATAGACCAGTGGTTTTCAAACTTTTTTCACCAAGTTGCACCTCAGTAAACACTTGGCTCTCCAAGTACCACCATAATGACCAACATTAAAATACGGTAGCATAGTAGGTCTATGTATATATTTAAAACAAGGCAGATGTTTATGTTAACAAGTATATTACAATTGGATACACACAATGCACAAACATCCACAATGATACTCCATATACAGTACATTGTTACAGAATTCTTTGGCGTGCCACTAGATGGAGACCGCGTACCACTGGTTATACGCGTACCACAGTTTGAGAATCACTGAGCTAGACAACAAATAAGTGTTTCAAGTGTAGATTATAATCATCATAGGTCCCCTTTAATGTCCAAAGAAGTACATCCAGCCCACTGTGACATCACAACATAGCTAGAATGTAAAACCGTTGGAACAGTGGCATCTAAAACTGTGTGCAAGCTCACGGCCAAATGCATGAACTTTATGATTTAACGCTTTGGCATTGTTAAACACGATAATCCAACATTGTAACAAAATTAATAAGTCAAAAAAGATTAAAATCATCATAGGTCCCATCTACACTCCAATATAATGCAGGAATGACTTCTGAAAGATGTTTTGACGATGAGCAATTCACACTAGAGTACAAAAAGTGTGACACCCAACCCTGCTCTCCCCTCCCATGTCGTCAGCATCTCCTGGCAGATTCCAGATATGCTGCACTTAGCATATAGCGCACGACGCCAACTGCCAAAGTCTTACACAACATTCTGGTGCACTCCATGCTGTTTACTTTCTGTGTCGCACGCGCCACTGTTGTTGAAATGTCACATCGTATCAAAGCGAAGGCAAGGCACTCAGGGCAGACCTTGCCATGGGAGAGCGGTGTCAGTGGAGGCGGAGTGAAGGAAACAAGACGATGAATGTGAAAGAAAATACATTTTTAGGGCCTCGGAATGCGTGGCGGCGGTCTGTGTTGATTTTTTTCTGTCAAGCTTTCCTAAACTGACCGTATGTTTGGATGGGGGCGGCAAAGAGCAGATCGTGGGCACATGACAAGGTAGCTCTGCAGAGGGTATGAGTTGCACTCATGCGCCACTGAGTCGTGTATGTGGATTACGAAACGATATTGCCTGCCTTCCTGTTCGCTTGTAACAAATCAAGTTGCATCCGGCTGAATTTGGGAGAATTAACTCATGATTCCACTTATTTTCTTGTACTCGCTGCCCCTCCAAGTGTACGAGAGTGCTCTGCGCCGCCGCCCCGCCATCAAACCTCATCAACTATTCAGCCACAATTAAGCAAATCCCAACAGCCCGAAGCAAAACACGGATCAGCTGAGCATCTTTGCAAACTTGATTTTCTCCCTCACATGGCAGCTTTCATTCATCTTATTTCTACTGTGGAGCATCAAGCTGTGATTTAACTGACACTCTTGAACAACAAACTATGTATAAATATTTCATATCTATCTCTAAAAACAGTTACTTCTAATATAATAAATCACCAAAATAGCAAGTACACCTGGCTGTGCTCGCAGACACTAAGTCTCGCCCACTTTAAGTCTAAATTGCGCCCACTTTAAGTCTAAGTCCCACCCACTCTAAGTCGGATCCACTTAAAGACGTGCCCACAGAGGTGACGACAACGGAAGAGAAGCTGGAGAAACAAAACAAAACACGAAAGTCTAATTTAAAAAAATCAAGGTTACGGTTAGGGTTAGGATTGGGTTTTGGTGAGGGTCAGGGTTAGGGTTGGGGTTGTGATAATGCGAGGACACTTGACTCAAATAAGGAGCCAGACTACAATATGGGGGGAGTTACCATACAATTTATACTGAGCTCGAATCATTTCTGCCATTACATTTAACGTAACATCACACAGATTTTAAACAAAGATACATTGCAAGTAGGACATGGAAAGACGGACATGGCAGGAAAGACATTGCTGTCTGTTCCCGGCACCCTAATATACTGCAGTCACTGTCAAAACACCTGGTTGCCAGACTTGACTGATGTGTACCTATCTTGGACTGGAAGCACTACGTTGTCAGATATCAATTTTGACCATATATGTGCGGCAGAATATTTATGGTCGAGTCTTCTTGTCTCTGAGAGGTGTATGCTACTTGGCCATGTGTTTGTCCTATATGTAGCTTTAGCTATTTGCTCTATTCTTGGTAAATATTATTGACCGGTAGATAGAAATGTATCCTATCAGGTTGTATATAATCCGCCAAAAAAGAAATACATTTAACAACCGAAATATAACTACCAATGGTGCATCTTGGATCACGTTACAAATCAAGTGGGGTACTCTTGTGTTGTCACCGCCACTGTGGTCATGTCTTTCCTTTGTGTCGACACCCTTGTGGGTGACCCTTGTTAGGCCCACTGAAATGGTTCTAACTTAGACCCCGCTTACACTGCACACCAAATCTGCTTATTTCGCCCAGATCAGATTTTTTTTGCCAGTCTAAACTCTCCAAAGTCCTTGAAATCTAAACTTTTGGCATCATATTCAGGCCACATCAGGAGGTAGTCCTGAATCCGTTTGTAATCTGATCTTTTTAAAATGTGACTGCAGTCTAAACGCAATGTGCCCTGAATGTGATTTTTTCAGCTTTGGGCGAGCTACATCACCCGTGTGAGCCAGAAAGACACAGTCGCGGATATTTCATAAAAACGTCCGGTTTTGTTTTTTATTTAAGATGACCAAATTTTCGGTGCATCACTTGTCAATAGTGCGCAAATAATAGGCTATGTGAAATATATGAATGTATATATTGATTCCTAAGAAATAGCGATTTTTGAAAGACCAGAATTGACGCTGTGATGCATTTGCTTACATGCGAGTTGAAAAATAAAGCTCCCGTAGATCCACGCTAATGTCCGTGTCTCCTCTACTTAACAGCCATAACAAGATTACAACCCTCCCAAATACATTACACTATATACATCCATTAATACATTATATTACTTTAATTTACTTTCTTAATTTACACATTCTTAAGGTGTTGCGACGTTTACTTTATTTTGTAGTGGTTGCGACTTCCTGCCTGTCAACTTCCTTTGTTTTCACTTTATCGAAGTACGCATGCAAGTGATGTCGAGGCCACATTGGGGCCTGTACGCGTTTACACTGGAGTCTGATAGAAATCACATTTTACTTGCAGCGTAAACTTTCAGCTGGAAGAAATCAGATCTCAAAAAAATCTGATTTGGGCCACTTTGGCCTGGAGTGTAAACATAGTCTAAGAGTAGTGTTTGCGGCCGCAGCTAGACCCTTCTCCAAAATAAAATACATTTCTGATTATATTGATTATGAGCTAATGTGTTCATCGCTTATCTGATTGTTTATGTAGAACTTCCTAGTTTATTTCACTTTTAATCAACCAAAAATGACATTACAACAATTGCCAATCATTTTAAAAGTGTTATAGTACTTACCAAGGAAGAAAACATAACATTTTGTCATAATCAAGAAAAATCTAGCTAAATAAAAAAGATGGCAGACATGTTTTTGTTTTTTTTCGTTGTTGGGCAACCACTTTGTAAAGACACATTACTGCCACTTGCAGGGCTGGAGTGGAACATCATCAACATTAACTTACAAATATGCAACAGGACGCCATGTTATTCCTTTCCTAACTTATGAATACATTAAATGATCAGCTGAATGTGTCCTTAGGCAACCACATACAGTGTTACTCTAGCCACAAGGTTAGTATAAGCTTCTACTCTGGTATTATTATTTGGGAATATAAGGCATACTTGCCAACCCTCCCGTTTTTAGCGGGAGAATCCCGATATTCAGCGCCTCTCCCGACAACCTCCCGACAGAGATTTTCTCCCGACAAACTCCCGGTATTCAGCCGGAGCTGGAGGCCACGCCCCCCCCAAAAAAAGTCTGCCGCAGCTGCGATTGTACCTGACCAGCCTCCGGGTACAAGTACTGGAGTACCAATTGCTTGCCAGGGAAGATCTTCCCCAGGAAGCAAGGATTGACCGGTTTTGGGCCATGCTAGGGAGAGATTCCACACTCTCGTGCATTTGTTGAAAGCACTTTTGTGCGTTCCACACAGCAATGCATCATCAGGGAGGGTGTTCAGCATGGTTAGAAAAATAGTGACAGAGAATAGAAAGAGGATGGACAATTCAACCCTTAACAAAGCATTGTACTTTCAAGTACAAAAATGAGTAGATGAGTGTTGTGTGTGTGTGTGAGTATATGTGTAAATTGTGTCCCGACGGGATCACCACCTTATCGTGGTGGGGCACTTTGCGCGTCTCCATGACCCCTAGAGCTATGTCGGCTGGAGTCTTGTACTCCTGGCAGGGTTACCCATGCCGAACAGGTCGAAGGGTAGAGTCCAGACTAAGAGTGATCCCGAAGACCTCAACGGTAGAACAGGCAGAAGATGGTAGCAGTGAGAAGCACCACAATGGCTGTAAAAGTGGACGAAGGCTAAGGGAGCACACCCTGACAGAAAAGCAAGCTGGTGGCAGCAAGCTTTGAGGCGGTTTCCCAAAAACCTGGATTCCGGCAGCTTCCTGCAGTTGTAAGAAGATGCCGGTCGTCTAGGGTCTCCCTTGCCACTGGAACGATCTTCTTACAATCAAGGTAGTGGCGTTGGGAAAAGCGCACCCCTCATGCCACTCTAAAAACCATCATTGCGCAGGTATCTTCTTTACCTGAGTCTCCGACCTCAAAAGTCTGACGGCGATGGAGCGTCCAGTAACGGGGGCAGGTTTGAATGAGCTGGAAGCTCTTAGCTGGAACTCTGCACGTCAGCGGCACAGGACAACGGTCGTTAGCAGCTGGGATTGAGTGGCAGCTGTTTCCGGCAGACTCCTGTGCGTCTGAGCAGCCCCTATTTAGGGACCGCACTGCTCACCCCAATTGGGGAAAGGCCTAGAAAAGGTGGCCTAAAGATTGCCCACTCAACACAGTACCCGGGCAGGAAACCGCACCTGTTGGGACATTCCATTACGCGGTCGAAATACAAAGATTTTACCATTTAGAATTGCAGCATGGAACATAAGGACACTCCTGGATGCCAGTCCGGACAGACCACAACGCAGAACAGCACTTGTTGCCAGCGAGTTAAAGCGCTACAATGTGGATGTGGCAGCACTCAGTGAGATCCGATTCCTCGAGGAAGGC
Organism: Entelurus aequoreus; assembly: GCF_033978785.1. NCBI lineage: Eukaryota > Metazoa > Chordata > Actinopteri > Syngnathiformes > Syngnathidae > Entelurus > Entelurus aequoreus. The sequence goes on from NC_084735.1 coordinate 33,566,255, forward strand.
TCACTCAATGAAGTAGGAGAGGGTTATACGTTCTTTTGGAAAGGATACCCCATGGGCGGACCACACCTTCACGGAGTTGGTTTTGCAATCAAGAACAGCCTTCTGCTCAAGCTCACAGAATCACCAGTGGGTGTCAGTGAAAGGCTCATGACTCTTCGCATCCCCCTTGCAAAATGCAGACATGTCACTTTGGTAAGTGCCTATGCACCAACTCTGCCATCCAATGATGAAGAGAAGGACTGCTTCTACCAGGCACTCGATGACATCCTCAGTCACATCCCGAGGAGTGACAAAATCATGTTGCTTGGTGATTTCAATGCAAGAGTCGGAAAGAACACGCAAAACTGGAATGGTGTGATCGGCGCCCACGGCATTGGAAAAGTCAACCCCAATGGCATGAGACTCCTTAGTCTCTGTGCGGAACACGATCTTACCATCACAAACACCATCTTCCAACAAAAGAACAAATATAAGGCATCCTGGATGCATCCCAGGTCCAAACACTGGCACCTGATCGACTATGCAATCGTGAGGAGGGCTGACCTCAAGGACGTGCTCATTACAAGAGCTATGCGAGGGGCAGACTGCTGGACCGACCACCGCATGATTCTGACAAAGGTCAGAATGCACGTTCGGCCCCTAACACGTCACGGTGCACCAAAGAGGAAAACACTCAACTGTGCCAGACTCTCCAGCAGCGACACCCGTGACAACTTCCGTCGCTCCCTAGCTGAGAAGCTGGCAGACATTGAGCCGCTGATCACCTCAGAGTCTGGGATGGATGAGAAGTGGACCTCTCTATCCACCATCCTCTTTGACACTGCAGCCCAAGCCATTGGTTTTAAAACCAAGAAACACCAGGACTGGTTTGACCAGAATGCTGGAGAGATCTCCACCCTCCTGTACAGAATGCACAAGGCACACAGAGCCACCCTGAACAACCCACAATCCCAATTCCATAAAAAGCAATGGCAAGCCCTTCGTTCTGAGGCCCAAACAACTCTCAGAAAACTGCAAGATGAGTGGTGGATCTCAAAGGCCAATGAAATCCAGTCTCACGCTGATAGAAACGATATGCACAGTTTCTATGATGCAGTGAAAACCATCTACGGCCCCAAAAACTGCTCCCTGGCACCTGTTAGATCTGCTGATGGAACATCTTTAATCAAGGATCAGGCTATGATAGTGGAGCGGTGGGCTGAGCATTTTAACACCGTGCTCAACCAGCCCACCCCAGTGGACCCAACTGTCCTTGCAGAGCTCCCTGAACATCCTAGCTTGCCAGATCTCGACCTCCCCCCAACCTTCAAAGAAATACTGCATGCAGTCAAAACCCTGAAAAACAATAAATCCCCTGGACCTGACAGCATCCCGGCTGAACTTCTCAAGGAAGGAGGCTACCTCTGTACACGGACACTGTATCTCTACATTTCAGAGGTGTGGAGACGAGAGTGTGTCCCGCAACAGTGGAAAGATGCCAACATTGTGACCATCTACAAGAACAAAGGAGACAAATCCATCTGCTCCAATAGTAGGGGTATCTCTCTGTTGGCCATTGCTGGAAAGGTCCTTACCAAGGTCATGCTCCGCAGACTCATCCCCGCAATATCAGAACGGGTCACCCCAGAGTCGCAGTGTGGTTTTCGGAAGGACAGGGGGACAGTTGACATGATCTTTGTGACACGTCAGCTCCAAGAGAAATGCCGGGAGCAGCACAAGGACTTGTTCATTGCCTTTGTCGACCTTTCAAAGGCATTTGACACAGTGAACAGGGACCTACTGTGGCAAGTCCTGAAGAGATTTGGGTGTCCACCCAAGTTTCTCACCATCCTTGCACAGTTCCATTCTGGGATGATGGCCCGAGTGGTAGTTGGAAGACACAGCTCAGAGCCCTTTGGTGTGAAAACTGGAGTGAAGCAGGGCTGTGTGCTGGCTCCAGTTCTCTTCAACATCTTCCTCGTCTGTGTCACAACACTGCTACGTAGGGAGATGGAGGAGCAGGCTGGAGTTACCATAGACTTCAGGCTTGATGGTAACCTGTTTAACATCAGGAGGCTACAGGCAACTACCAAACTGACCTCAGAAACCATCATTGAACTGCAATACGCCGATGACTGTGCCCTGGTTGCCCATACACCACAGGCTCTGCAAAACATCCTCTCGGCAGCTGTAACTGCATATACCAGAATGGGACTGACGATCAACACCCAGAAGACAGAGGTACTCTGTCAGTCCAGTGCTGACCTCCCACAATACCCCACAATAACCCTCACAGCAGCAGGGCAACAGCTGCTCACGGTGCCCACCTTCAAATACCTGGGGAGCATAATGTCTGACACCTGCTCAATGGATGACGAGATCCAGAACCGCCTCAAGCAAGCATCAGCATCTTTTGGTCGTCTAAGGAGAAGGGTTTTTCAGAATAGCAACCTCAAACTCCACACCAAAGTGCTGGTCTACAGAGCAGTATGCATCACTGCATTACTGTACGGATGTGAGGCATGGACTATCTACAGCCGCCATCTGAGAAGCCTGGAGACCTTCCATGTAAGATGTCTGCAGAAGATCCTTGGCATCACATGGAAGGACAGAGTGCCGCACACAGAAGTGCTGGAGAGGGCAGGCAGCTGCAGCGTGGAGTCCATCATGACCCAACATCAACTCAGGTGGTTGGGGCATGTCATCCGAATGCCCAGCCATAGACTCCCACGCAGAATCCTCTATGGTCAGTTACACCTTGGCCAACGCAGTGCTGGTGGGCAGAAGAAGCGGTTCAAAGACCAAATGAAGACCACACTGAAGAGATGCCACATCAACCCCTCTTCATTGGAGGAACTTGCTTCCTGCCGAGACCTCTGGCGCTCCCACTCCTCACAGGGAGTGGATTATACAGAGGAACAGCGCACACAACACCGTGCAGCAAAGCGTGCGAAGAGGCATGCTCGCCAAGCCAACCCTGCTCCCACCAGCACCTCCTTCACATGCCCGGTCTGTAACCGCATCTGTGGATCCAGGATCGGACTGTTCAAACATCAGCAGACTCACAAATAAAAGAAGATGGTCATCATCGCATCGATGGACAACCATAAGCATGTGTAAATAAATGAACACTAAAATTCAAGTATTTCTTTTATATATATATATATATATATATATATATATATATATATATATATATATATATATATATATATATATATATATATATATATATATATATATATATATATATATATTTATATATATATGTAACGGTGTAGAAACAGACGTTCATTATGCTTGATTAAATTATGAATGAAGTGTTGCAACAGCGCCTGTTGCTGGCGAGAAGTGGTATGTACTTTACCTGCGAGAAGTGCTCAGAACTGTGCCTTCCAACTGATAATCCCGTGACCCAAGTGGACTCACAGTCTCACAATTTGCACTGTTTTGCAGGACACTGTAATAAAATAAATTCATAATCCACCTGGTGCCAGTGATATGTTGAAGCAACAGCAGTGTGGAGCTGCATTTTGCCACATACAGTTGTGAACCGTCACATATATATATATATATATATATATATATATACATATATATATATATATATATATATATATATATATATATATATATATATATATATATATATATATAGCTAGAATTCACTGAAAGTCAAGTATTTATATATATATATATATATATATATATATATATATATATATATATATATATATATATATATATATATATATATATATATATATATATATATATATATATAAATACTTGACTTTCAGTGAATTCTAGCTATATATATATATATATATATATATATATATATATATATATATAAATACTTGACTTTCAGTGAATTCTAGCTATATATATATATATATATATATATATATATATATATATATATATATATATATATATATATATATATATATATATATATATATATATATATATATATATATATATATGTATATGAAATACTTCCCGATATTGGAGGTCTCAAGGTTGGCAAGTATGATATAAGGTGTCCGTGGAGGGTGGAACTCCACAAATAGTTGCTTTAACTCTGAAGAATGGTGCAGAATAACGCCAAAAATTCTACTGCAACACGCATCACAAATGTGGATTTGAGATTTTATTTTTATTTTTTTTAATTTGGTAAAGTAACACCAGAGTTATGTTTAATACTCCATCCATCCATACATTTTCTACCGCTTATCCCTTTTGGGGTAGCGGGGGGTGCTGGAGCCTATCTCAGCTACAATCGGGCGGAAGGCGGGGTACACCCTGGTAATACTATTGGACATCATGTTATTGTGTTGTCATGTTATTGTTCATTTGTATGCGCTTTCGGTGCAGAAAGGCACTCGGAGCATGTCGTCAACCAATCAAAGCATTATAGAGAGAAGGGTAAACCAACACTGCAGTCAAGCAAATAACTGAAACGAAAAAACACAACTTTGAAGACGTCAATGATGTTATATCCAGCTTTCTTCATTCGGATATTATAATGGGACACATTATTTGTTGTGTACATAGCTGTCAAATTGTTACTGGTTTAGAAGGTAAATGATTGCTACATGGCTTTTTCTGATCAGGGTTTTATGCTACCGATTGTGATACGGATCATCTATGAGTCATATGAGAACTGTACATTTCAGTGATGTGTAGTCAGGGGAGGCAGGTGAGGCGGGGCCTCACCTGCCATCATAGAAAGAAAAAAAATGTAAAAAGAAAAAAAAATTATTAAATTGTTATATGTATCCGGTGATTATACTATAAAGTTATTTTCTATTTAACTTCACCAGTTTTAGATTATTTTTATTCAAAATATTTTAGAATTTTCACATTTGCCATTCAAATACTGAGAAGAGACTTGCGGTGAGTCAGCAGTCAGTTGAGCCTCACCATGGATTGCGCAATGACTCGGCTAACTTCTGGCCTGCTGTGCAGTGAGACTGTATTGCTATATGAATTATATTATACATTTCCATATTTTAGTTAGCTGAGGTATATAATGTACAGTGTATTTTGTCAACAACTGTATGTGTGTAACATATTTCTTGTGCTGAGCAATCATAAAACGGCTGCGAAGAAGCACTGGGTGAGGCTCGCAGTAATCCCGCCTCATGGTGGTAGAGGGCGCTAGTGATCCCAGGGATCATTCTTGCGACTACTCGGCTGCAGAATAAGTGACAACAAGCAGGAACAGTTAGCAAGTCAAGTGCAGCGGCAGCAATCGTTTATTTTTTCCTTTCGCCTGGACTTTTACCATGGAGGATTACATATCTAAAATAAAACAGTTTTCTAAACAGGACTTTCAATCGAAGCAGGAGGTAATAATTAAAGGAAGATCTCAATCGAGACAGAGAGACTTTTAAAACTGAAGAAAGATAAGGAAGACTTCTACAAACAAGTTATCGATGCTTTTATTAAGAAGGAGCGGCACATGGACTTCATTTATAAGTAAAGGTAAGACCATAATAACGTTTTTTAATTAAATGTGCTTTTTTGTGTGCTACAGTTTGTATGTGTAAAGAATCCTGGTATTAGCTTTTAAACATAACCCGTTAACTGCTGCCAATCAAATGGTGAATAAGATACTCTTTAGGGTTCATATGTTTGTAAATCTGACTCTGATGAAGTCAGTGCCTCACCAGCCATGAACCTCACCGCACGTCACTGGAACATTTGCATTTATATGTATTTATAACGAGCTGGTTTAATACCAACACAATATTAAAACTAGTACCGTATTTTCTTTCTGTTTAGCCTTGTCCTCCAGTGATACAAAATAATGAAAAGGTCATATTATGGGTTTTCTTCTACATTTAAAACACTTCCATGTGGTCTCCATAACATGATCTTAGGGTAAAACTTTACCATATATGTGTCAGGCTTGCTACTGACAGTTTGGTTATGTTTGGGTTTTCCTGTGTTTAGAATCACTTCCTGTCCCGGTGCTCTTGTTTTGTCAGTGTTTCCTGTTTGGTCTCTGTATTGTGCAGCACCTTTACTTTCTGTTCCATGTTCTGTCAGCACACCTGTTCCTCGTTTAATTAGTTCTACTTAGTTCCACCTGGGTCCCTCCTTCAGTGTCGGATCATTCTTGCTCTTCCTTTCGAGACCGATGCTTCCTGTGCTGTTTTGGGTTCCATGCCTCTTTGTAGGTAATAAATTATGTTTTACTTGCATTCCGCCTGACGTTCTCTGACCTTGACAATATGGAGATATCCGCTGATGTCACCAATAGGAAAAACGTCACAAATTGAACAAATTCCAAACAGCTTGTTTGGAGGAAATATAAAGGAAGACAAGATTGTTTTATAAATATCTCCGCCATTCCTTCATACTTTGATTTAAAATTTTCCGGACGTATGCAGATCCCAAATACACAAAAACAAGTACCAATAGGTAACAAAAGTTGGTTTTGCATTATAGGACCCCTTTAAGATACTAAGAAATGCAGTTTATTTTCCGTAAGGGAGGTGAATAATTTAGAAGAGCGGCTCCACACTGTGCATAGAGACACATAATTAGCTGCTATTGCCTCTGTCGAGTGACCAAACATTCAAAATAACAGCAAAGTCACACACGTAAGGCTGTGCTGTAAAAAAGGAAACCAATCGAGACAAGATGAAGATTTTTTTTAAGGTGAGTTATGAAGGTTAACACAAAAATATGTAAACAATCCTACACTGGATTCCTAAAGCTTAAGTGACTTAAGTACTTCTGTTTTTGTTCGTAATCCGTTTCAAAAGCTCTGATTAATACAGAATCGAACAAAAACCGAAGCAATTTTTCCCATAGGAAAATAATTTAAACCCAATAATTTTGTTCCAGACACACCAAATATTAACACACGACACATATTATATAACCGTATCCACTCGGCAACCATTGCATCGATCACCTGGTTTTTCGTTGTTCCCATTGGGTTGAGTTTTTGTTTGCCCTGATGTGGGATCTGAGCCAAGGATGTCGTTGTGGTTTGTGCAGCCCTTGGAGACATTTGTGATTAAGGGCTGTATAAGTCAACTTTGATTGATTGATTGATAGAGAATATTTGTATTTTACATGCATAAAACAATGTGAAATATATAAATGATGAATGAAATGGATAAATACATATTTAACATAATGTTTGCATTTAAAATGGGCCCCTAATCAGAATTATTTTTAGTGTTTCTCACCATTTTTGTCAAAGTGCTGCTACATGCAACTTTCGTTGCTTATTTTGCAGTCATACTCAATCAAAAAAGCACAGGCACTCAGTCACCAATTCTTTGGCCCAATCATATCCGTATGAAAACCAGGTCAAACTTCTGGTGAAAATGTTTGTACAAAAAATGCAGCATGCGAAAACTGAGGGAAAGACCTCCTATATTCATCACAATATACTAAATCAAATCAAATCAAATCAACTTTATTTATAAAGCACATTTAAAAAATTACCACAGGGGTAGCCAAAGTGCTGTACAATGGGCAGGTTAAAAGATAATACGAGAACCAAGTAAACACAACACAACACAAACAGAGCACGATAAAAAATAAATAAATAAAATAAATAAAACATAAAAACAGGTTCACAGCAGGTGTATTATGGGGCGCCATTGCAGGATGGATATCACTCAGTGTTAAAAATCCATGGAATAAAAATATGTTTTAAGAGAGATTTAAAAACAGAAGAGAGCTTTCTTACTACTAAGAAAGCAGCAAAAGTGTTGGTGTGATTAACTCACCCTGTAGGCTACAAGTGGACTTCCAACATCCCACTCCTCGTGCTCAAAAGCCCCCACATTTACGAGTCAGAGCGTTGCTAGCCCACACACACACACACACACTCCTACACAAAGCTCTCCCACTCATTCATCTGTACACATACTGTACACGTCACGTCTCTGAAGACCTAAGCCCCCGGACATAACACGGACACTAGTGCGAGGAAATAAAGACGTCCATTAACAGAGCTACACTTTGTCACATGCATGAGGACATTTTCCATCAGGTGACTGCATCATAACCTTGTTAAGATGCTTTTAAGGGCTATGCTGCAGATGTTGAGACAACAAATCCTGCACGTTTGTTGGACATGTACAGTAGGTACGACTGGCAGCTTCTCAGCTCAGGGGTTTCACTTGGCCGATTCCCGCCGCTTCCCGAGCAATCAAAATGTACTAACTAACTGTACACTAACTGTGACGGATGACAGGTGACGAGAATACCCTCAAGCCTACTTAGCATTGTGCTCTTGTGTACACCTTAGATGAGATTACTATTTCCCTTTGAGGACCTAATAATTTTACGACCTGGTCCCTTAATTTTAACAATGTAATACAGGGCAACCTTCATATAAGAACCCCTTACTCTACGGACTTACCACACACACAATAAAAATATGCTTTGTTGTACGAGCGTTTTATCCACCCGGTTTGTGTCCGGCAGCACATCCATTGTGATTGATCTCCGGTGCTCATTTTGTCAGCACAGCAGTGCTGTCGTTACCTACTATCATACTTGCCAACCCTCCCGTTTTTAGTGGGAGACTCCCGGTATTCAGCGCCTCTCCCGATAACCTCCCGGCAGAAATTTTCTCCCGACAAACTCCCGGTATTCAGCCGGAGCTGGAGGCCATGCCCCCTCCAGCTCAATGCGGACCTGAGTGCCATATAACCAGCTTGGCTGCCCAATGACGTCATAATATCTACGGCTTTTAGAGAGTAGAGTGCACAACTGCGCAGTGCGCACACAACAAGGAGACGAAGCAGAAGAACGAGGAAGTTACAGACATGGCGACGCCGTCGATGAGCAAGATGAAGAAATACGCTTGCTTGCAAGTTCCAAAATGAATGGAAACAAGAATTTCAATTAATCCAGGATATATATATATATATATATATATATATATATATATATTTATATATATATATATATATATATATATATAGATATAGATATATATGAAACACTTGAGTTGGTGAATTCTAGCTGTAAATATACTCTCCTCTTAACCACGCCCCCCGCCCCAACCACGCCCCCCCCCCCCCCCCCCCCCCCCCCCCACCATCACCCACCTCCCGATATCGGAGGTCTCAAGGTTGGCAAGTATGCCTACTATGCTACGTGGTGTGCTTTTTAGGTGTTTGACCTTTTTTCTATATTTTCTAGTTATTCTAACTCAATATAAGTCCAAATAAAGCAACTGACAAGCGATGTGTGGTTTAAACATTTAGGAAATGTCTACAGGGTTGACGACACTGCCTCCTCCTACTTTCTTCCGCTGCACACCAAGAAGGTTAACCATCAAGGTAAAAGGAATTGTATTTTTTATTCCTTATCATTGTAGTGACCGGGTTGTTACAATTAAGAAGTTTAGTTATTTCAAACTGTGAGTGCACCACAGAGCTAGTGACAGCATGTGTGCGTGCCGACTGGGTGGCTGAAAATGAGGACAGTTCCGATAGTTGTTGTTTAATCTTTGCTTTTAATTATAAAGTTGAGCCCTGCCCCTTATTATGATTGTTTGATATACAGTAATGTATAATGCTTAATATTGTTTTCAAAGTGTACAAACTTTTTCTGAAATATGCACTTTTTGAGGCTGGAACCCCATTTTTTTATGGTTACATTGTTTCTTTCGGAGAAATTTGCTTCAATATACAAACCTTTCTATTTACAAAGCCTGTTCCAATTATGAACAAAGAATTAGGAACAAATTAAGTTTCTAAATCGAGGTTCCACCATACTATAATGTGCCTTTCCTGCAAACGCTGCAGTTTGGATTCCCGACGTGTGTTCAGTGCCGCTCCCAAGCCCGGATAAATGAGAGGGTTGCCTTAGTAAGGGCAAAAAAGGAACATGGAACATGCGATTGTCTCACTGTGGCGCACCCTGATGGGAAAAGCTGAAAAATAAAACACTCAAGCTGTTTTAATAATAATAATGGATTAGATTTGTGCAGTACGGCACTTTTTTAGACATTCAAATCACGTTACAGTCATAACTGAGAACCCTCACATTATCATGGTAGTAAGCTACATTTGTAGCCCCAGTTGCACTGGGGTGGACTGACGGCTGCCAAATTACGGCGACAGCCTCTACCACCACCACCAAACATTCATGCGCATTCATAAACCAGTGTGTGTGGCACTGGGAGCAGGATGGGTGAAGTTACTTGCCAAGGACACAAGGGCAGCGAAGCTGTATTCGTACCAGGAACCCTCAGCTTTCTGGACGACTGTTCTACCATCGGAGCCACCCTGTCCCACTTCTTGCCATTAACCCTGAACGTGTGCCAACATGATCATGTTGGCACAGTGTAAAAAAGAGGGGAAAAAACACTCCTAGAAAAGTACTACTCCACAAGCAACAAGATAAGAAATAACTAACATTAAAGAAACGTGACACCACAATTTACTTTGAACCGCTACATGGAGGTGAATCAGGGTAATGGAGATAACAACCTGCAAAAAGCTTTCAAAGCCTTCACTTCAGATGTAAAAAATAAAAATAAAAAAAAACATTTAGCAAATGCACAAGAGAGCATGGGCCTAAAGCTTGAGGGGGGGGGGGGGTCTGCACGTCAGAGCTTTTAAAGAAGAGACGGTTCAAAGAAAGTTGAATCTGCACTCCAAGGATCTTGCAGCAACAAGTAAAGTTAAAGTTAAAGTACCAATGATTGTCACACACACACTAGGTGTGGTGAAATTTGTCCTCTGCATTTGACCCATCCCCTTGTTCACCCCCTGGGAGGTGAGGGGAGCAGTGGGCAGCAGCGGTGCCACGCCCGGGAATCATTTTTGGTGATTTAACCCCCAATTCCAACCCTTGATGCTGAGTGCCAAGCAGGGAGGTAATGGGTCCCATTTTTATAGTCTTTGGTATGACTCGGCCGGGGTTTGAACTCACAACCTACCGATCTCAGGGCGGACACTCTACCCAATAGGCCACTGAGTAACAACCGGCAGCGTACGTACACCCTACAAGATGATGCTGTTCGTGTATTGGAGATAAAAATGTGGATTTTTGCATCACTTTACTCAAAGAGGACAATTTGCATGTTCAATTGCTTGTTCGGGTGAATGGGTTGCGACTTTTCAGTCCAAATGAAAATTACTGTGACATTTGCAGCCCATTTTCTACCATCACATTGGCATTTGTGTTTTAAAGCATGCAAAAGTCACAGTGTAAAATCACCTGTTTCACACACTCTTGCATAAAGCTGATACTTCTCTGCTTTACTGTGACCTTTTAGGAAGGCCACACACACACGCACACGCACACGCACGCACACACACACACACACACACACACACACACACACACACACACACACACACACACACACACACACACACACACACACACACACACACACACACACACACCCCAATGAATTAGCACTTTGGGACGGCCAAACCATACATACACTAGGATGTTCTTTTAGCTCCAGGCAGGTTAGAATTTGAACTTTGACGGGCAACAAAAAGGAAATGTTTCCCATACATTAATTTGGACCGCCACAGAAAGATGTATTGCTAACAAAATACATCTTAATGAGACTGCGTGTGTCGCTTGCCGTATGAACTCCTTACAGTAGATGACGTCTCACGTTCTCTACACAGCTCATATGCACACACCATAGCTGACATGGTCATGCACAACAATAATCATTCTGTTCATCAGATGTACGATGACGACCAACATTATCTTTACAATCTGTGCAAACTAAACGGAGCGCAGGAAACATGATCGTTACACGTAGGCCTTGGCCGATAGATTATTTTATTATAATAATAATTTATTTTATTATAATAATAATAATAACTGCTATAGCGGCCGCAACTTTAATGCTGCCACAACGATGACTCTTGCTGACCTACTGCCTTCGGTAATGGCACCATTCCCAAATTATGTCGGCTCTATTGATAACCTCACTAACAACTTTGACGATGCCTTGCGCGAAATTATTGATAGTATAGCACCGCTAAAGCAAAAAAGGGCCCCTAAAAGGCGCACCCCATGGTTTACAGAAGAAATTAGAGCTCATAAATTATCATGTAGAAAACTGGAACGCAAATGGCGCGCGACTAAACTTGAGGTTTTCCATCAAGCATGGAGTGATAGTTTAATAACTTATAAACGCATGCTTACCTTAGCTAAAGCTAAATACTACTCAAATCTCATCCGCCTCAACAAAAACGATCCTAAATTTCTGTTTAGTACAGTAGCATCGCTAACCCAACAAGGGACTCCTCCCAGTAGCTCCACCCACTCGGCAGATGATTTTATGAATTTCTTTAATAAGAAAATTGAACTCATTAGAAAGGAGATTAAAGACAACGCATCCCAGCTACAACTGGGTTCTATTAACACAAATACGACTGTATATACGACGGATACTGCCCTCCAAAATAGTCTCTCTATTTTTGATGAAATAACATTAGAGGAATTATTACAGCATGTAAGTGGGATAAAACAAACAACATGTTTACTTGACCCACTTCCTGGGAAACTTATCAAGGAGCTTTTTGTTTTATTAGGTCCATCAGTGTTAAATATTATAAACTTATCACTTTCCTCCGGCACTGTTCCCCTAGCATTCAAAAAAGCGGTTATTCATCCTCTGCTCAAAAGACCTAACCTCGATCCTGACCTCATGGTAAACTACCGACCGGTCTCCCACCTTCCGTTTATTTCCAAAATTCTCGAAAAAATTGTTGCACAGCAGCTAAATGAACACTTAGTGACTAACAATCTCTGTGAACCTTTTCAATCCGGTTTCAGGGCAAATCACTCTACGGAGACAGCCCTCGCAAAAATGACTAATGATCTATTGCTAACGATGGATTCTGATGCGTCATCTATGTTGCTGCTTCTTGATCTTAGCGCCGCTTTCGATACCGTCGATCATAATATTTTATTAGAGCGTATCAAAACACGTATTGGTATGTCAGACTTAGCCTTGTCTTGGTTTAACTCTTATCTTACTGACAGGATGCAGTGCGTCTCCCATAACAATGTGACCTCGGACTATGTCAAGGTAACGTGCGGAGTTCCCCAGGGTTCGGTTCTTGGCCCTGCACTCTTTAGTATTTACATGCTGCCGCTGGGTGACATCATACGCAAGTACGGTGTTAGCTTTCACTGTTATGCTGATGACACTCAACTCTACATGCCCCTAAAGCTGACCAACACGCCGGACTGTAGTCAGCTGGAGGCGTGTCTTAATGAAATTAAACAATGGATGTCCGCTAACTTTTTGCAACTCAACGCTAAGAAAACGGAAATGCTGATTATCGGTCCTGCTAGACACCAACATCTATTTAATAATACAACCTTAACATTTGACAACCAAACAATTAAACAAGGTGACTCGGTAAAGAATCTGGGTATTATCTTCGACCCAACTCTCTCGTTTGAGTCACACATTAAGAGTGTTACTAAAACGGCCTTCTTTCATCTCCGTAATATCGCTAAAATTCGTTCCATCTTGTCCACTAGCGACGCTAAGATCATTATTCATGCGTTCGTTACGTCTCGTCTCGATTACTGTAACGTATTATTTTAGGGTCTCCCTATGTCTAGCATTAAAAGATTACAGTTGGTACAAAATGCGGCTGCAAGGCTTTTGACAAAAACAAGAACCTATCTCGCCGATTGTATTGTACCATATGTCCCGACAAGAAATCTGCGTTCAAAGAACTCCGGCTTATTAGTGATTCCCAGAGCCAAAAAAAAGTCTGCGGGCTATAGAGCGTTTTCTATTCGGGCTCCAGTACTCTGGAATGCCCTCCCGGTAACAGTTAGAGATGCTACCTCAGTAGAAGCATTTAAGTCCCATCTTAAAACTCATTTGTATAATCTAGCCTTTAAATAGACCCCCCTTTTTTAGACCAGTTGATCTGCCGTTTCTTTTCTTCTCTCCTCTTCTCCCCTGTCCCTTGCGAGGGGGAGTTGCATAGGTCCGGTGGCCATGGATGAAGTGCTGGCTGTCCAGAGTCGGGACCCCGGGTGGACCACTAGCCTGTGCATCGGTTGGGGACATCTCTGCGCTGCTGACCCGTCTCCGCTCGGGATGGTTTCCTGTTGGCCCCGCTGTGGACTGGGCTCCCGCTGATGTGTTGGATCCACTGTGGACTGGACTTTCACAATGTTATGTCAGACCCACTCGACATCCATTGCTTTCGGTCTCCCCTAGAGGGGGGGGGGTTACCCACATATGCGGTCCTCTCCAAGGTGTCTCATAGTCATTCACCGACGTCCCACTGGGGTGAGTTTTTCCTTGCCCGTATGTGGGCTCTGTACCGAGGATGTCGTTGTGGCTTGTACAGCCCTTTGAGACACTTGTGATTTAGGGCTATATAAATAAACATTGATTGATTGATTGATTGATTGATTGCCAAATCAACCACTAATGTACTCAGAACATATAATAAATAACAATAATAATGCAAGTAACTAGGGGTGTAACGGTACGTGTATTTGTATTGAATCGTTTCGGTACGGGGGTTCCGGTTCAGAGGTGTACCGAACGAGTTTCCACACGGCCATATTAAGTAGCGTAACGCTCGTTGTGTAAACAATGCACACCGAGGCACAACACACGGTATGCTAGCAGCTAACGGGCTAAGATAGACTGACCATACGTCCTCTTTTCACCGGACATGTCCTCTTTTGCGGAGCTGTCAGGGCGGAGTTTCTTAAATGCCTCAAATGTCCGGCATTTTGAGTTAGGGTTGCGTGTATTTTCAATGTACGTTCAGGGTTTAGAAGGGGTTAAAAAAAAAAAATTGTGCACGCAGCAGCGTTCGTGAGGGAGGGGCAGAGACAGAGAGAACGAGAGAGTTATGATAAACGCGCATGCGTCGCCAGGCCCTGCTTTTTATCCATAGATTTATCAGATTAAATGTTTTATTATCTATAGCAGGGGTGTCAAAAGTGTGCCCCGGAGGCCATTTGCGGCCCACAGCTAATGTTTTAAAGGCCCACGGCACATTCTAAAAATACTATTAAAATAAACAAAAATATAACAAAATTGAAATAAAAAAGCTTAAAGGTTAAATGTAATTTAGAAAAAGTTGCAATGTTGACTAGTAAAACAAAGCTGTTTTTTTTTTCTTTCAAACTGTCATTGCTCAAAACATAATATTGAATCAAAATCAATGTTATTATGAATTATTGACCTATCCAAGGTTCCGATTACTTCACATCAAATATTCCACTAAGAAAAATATTTTGGTGGAAGATTTTGCAAATTTGGTAAATAAATAACCCAACAATTTAGATTTTGTTGTTTTCTTACTGTACTGAAAATTAACCGAACCATGACCTCTAAACCGAGGTACGTACCAAACCAAACTTTTTGTGTACCGTTACACCCCTACAAGTAACCCTTTTGAATGGAATAAACTTATTTCTCAGTATTTTTTTACAATTGTAAATGGAAGGTCAATGACTTTTAATATCCTTAATATGTAAACAAACAAAGAAAATGAACTCTCAATCGCTGTTGACACAAACATTTTTACTTCAATTAAAATTGAACAAAAATTGGCTCATGTGTTTGTTTTTTTATTATCTTTTTTGTCGCCATCACTTTCCAACAAATTGGGCATACTGGCTCATCCGTCCATATTGATGGGCTCATCTTAGTTCGAAGCCAAAATATTTCCACACGAGGCATTTGGCTTTGCAATTGTATTTTTCTCCCTCCTAATTGTTACGTTGCAGTGCTTCTAACTAGCGAAGCTCTCTCGGTGCTCCCTGTGTATGTAAGCTAGTAGTCCCGCCTGCACCCACTGATACAAAGATTGGAGATGACGGTCAAGAGGATTCACTGCGTTCATGTAATACTCCTGATGAATAAACACGCTCACGGACTAAGAGTGATGCATAGAGTGAACCGTCTTGCACCCTGTTTGAAAGTGAAAGACGAAAAAACAAACATGACAATTTATCGATGCCGGCAAAGTTATCGAGTTCATTTTCATTTATCGTTTGATGAATTAATTTATCGGCCCAAGCCTAGTCACTAGGTTTGTATTGTACACCGGTACTAATAAAGTACCGCTGTACTAATG
The DNA here is from genome assembly GCF_033978785.1 of Entelurus aequoreus. Taxonomy (NCBI): domain Eukaryota; kingdom Metazoa; phylum Chordata; class Actinopteri; order Syngnathiformes; family Syngnathidae; genus Entelurus; species Entelurus aequoreus. Next base: position 33,582,337 of record NC_084735.1, read on the forward strand.
AATTAAAATAGGTACTATACGCCCTCTGAAAAATACCGGTGCTTTTTATTAAACTTTTTACGAACATGACGCGCCATCGTCACGTTGTCACATTGCTGGTAATACGAGCAGAGGTGCATGTTGGTCAACACACATGCATAGAGCACTTCAAGCAGACACAGTGTGGAGAAAGAAGAGGTTGAATGGATGCATTTTCACTAATCCTCGCCTCCGTTGCGACAAATAAACTGCAGTTCTTACAAATATCAACCCTGCAGGACGAGGAATAGTTAAAGATTCTTCACCACACACCGTAGGACAGGTCTATTCAACTGGCGGCTTGCGGGCCACATCCAGCCCGCCAAAGCTTTTCATTTGGCTCGCCGAACATCACTCCACCCCAGATCACACCTCACTCCTACCCACTTCTCCAAAGTGGGCTGGCTCAGGGTGGAGGACAGAGTAAAACAACTTGCACTGAGCCTAGTCTATAAAATCCACTACACCTCCCTGATACCGAAGTACATGTCAAACTACTTCCTTAACGTAAATGCCCGCCATAACCACAACACCAGGGGGAGCTCCACTAACCACGTTAAACCCATATTCCGAACTAACAAAGGTCTTAACTCATTCTCTTTCTATGCCTCATCAATATGGAATGCACTCCCAACAGGTGTAAAAGAAAGGGCATCTCTATCCTCCTTCAAAACCGCAATAAAAGAACACCTCCAGGCAACTTCAACCCTAAACTAACACCCTCCCTTCCACATCATACCTCTTCGGATTGTAAATAATCAAATGTAAATAATCAAATGTAGACACTTTTTCTTATACTTTCTGATCTCTCTCTCTCTCTGTGTCCACTACTTGCTGTACATATCCTACCAAGTCAGTCCTACACTGTTTCAATGTCCATTTCTCTGATGATGCAATTGTTGATGTTAATTGTTGATGACTGAAGTGTTGATACCAACCAAACCTAACCCCCCCCTCCCCCCTCCATATCCCACATCCCGGATTGTAAATAATGTAAATAATTCAATGTATATACTCTGATGATTATCTTGTGTGATGACTGTATTATGATGATAGTATATACTGTGTCTGATAGTATATATCTGTATCATGAATCAATTTAAGTGGACCCCGACTTAAACAAGTTGAAACACTTATTCGGGTGTTATCATTTAGTGGTCAATTGTACGGAATATGTACTTCACTGTGCAATCTACTAATAAAAGTTTCAATCAATCAATCAATCAATCAAAAACTCAAAGAGGTTCCTTGATTCAACCATTCAAACTAGGGTTGGTCATGTATGCAGTACTCCTGCCACCCCGCCGGGGGCAACATCGAGGCATATGTGTAACACAGGTGCATGTCTTTGGAGGTGGGAGGAAGCCGGAGTACCCGGAGGGAACCCACGCAGTCACGGGGAGGACATGCAAACTCCACACAGAAAGATCCCGACCCCGGGATTGAACCCATGACTACTCAGGACCTTCGTATTGTGAGGCAGACGCACTAACCCCTATGTCACCATGCTGCCCATGACTACATCAATATTTTTTTTTATTTTTTTTATTGTTTATAAACTCAGGAAATACTTACCGAGACACAGGAGAACTTTAATTACGATCGATGTATGACCTTGTAACTAATTGGTATTGGCTCGATACCCAAATCAGTAGTATCAGCCAAAACTGATGTAAAGTATATGTAAGTGTAAGAGTAAGGGCTTGTTACATTTTAATAGAAGTGTAGATAGAACATGTTACAATACAAAGTTACCTTATTAACAGTAAATGAACAAGTAGATTAATAATCCATCCATTTCCTACCGCTTGTCTCATAATATTGACAAAATAACACAATGAGAAATGACACAATATGTTACTGCATACGTCAGCATCCAAATTAGGAGCGATTGTAACCCATTTGCTTATTTACGACTAAAAGAGAAGTTGACTTGTATGTTCACTATGGTATTTCATGCCAAAATTGTTCTTTGATTGCAATAAGAATCATACTGTATCATAAGATTTTCTGTTAAAATAAAGCCAACAATGACATTTTCGTGGTCCCCTTTATTTTGAAAAGTATTGAAATACATTTGGTACCTGTACCAAAATACTGGTATCGGTACAACCCTAATAGTCACAAACTTTATTGCTGCACAAAATAAAACCAATTCCCTTAAATTCAAGTTAAATTGAATGCGTTGACGCAACAAACATCGATTTTATTGTAAGTCATTTGACTAAATCATCCACTTAGGAATTAGTAAAAGAGCCTGTTTGCAACCTTTGCGCAGTTACCTGGAGGGCGCTAACTTTCCAAAGTATTGTAAGCATTATAGCTGGCCCTCTTCCAGGTTTGGGCATGTAAACTTCTTCCCATGTAAGACACACGCTTTAGCTTAGCTAATAATTGCGATTTAGCATTGTTTCCGCACGATTGTAGCTGAGATAGGCTCCAGCAGCCCCCACGACTCTGAAAGGGATAAGCGGTAGAAAATGGATGGATGGATGGATGGATGGATAGCTACTAGTGTTGGCTATCATTGAATGTATATTCGATCAAAACAACAACATGGCCGCGCTCTCTGTGTGTGCATGTTGACAAGATTAAACTTTTTTTTATTCAGTATAATTAGTAATTGTGAAAAATATGCACATTTTAAAAAATACATGTTCCTTTAAAGCACTAATGGTAACATAAGCTATCCGTCCTGGTTTGATAAATGTAACTTTGAGCAAGTTGCAAACAGCCCCTTTAAATACAGAAAGCGAGATAACGTGCTCAAACGAAGCACCTTCTTGAAAAGGGAGCACCCTTTTCATCTCACGTTCTGGGACATCACCGCCAACGAGACTTGGAAAAGTGTGTCTGTGTTATTCATTTTGCGAGGCGCCATGCAAATGACTTTGAAAACAATAATAAGAGGAAAACAGAGAAATGAACAAAGATGAGCCGCCTCGAGCAAATCATTAGCACACATCATTACTCTTGCCTAGCGACTGACGCGAGGCTTGGATGCTGAGAGATGCTTACTGTCCAGACAGGGAGCGTTTCAAAGAATTATTTCAGTGGGTTTGCATAGCTGAATGGAGGACAACACACATACTATGTACTGTACGGTAAGCAATAATGTGCTTGGTCATGTGTTCCATGCATGAAGGGATGTTAGTTTATTTCAAGTTTGCAATAATTGTTTATCTTCCCCTTAATTGCAACATGTTCAGTTACAGTTTTCAACCCCAGGATTATTGGTTTATTGCAACATATGTTTTTAAAAGTGTTTTAAAAAAGTATTTTTCACAATTAGTAATTATATACGGAATAAAAATTGGTCATCGGTCCGTGGAATTTGTTTACCATTCAGGCTTGTCACTCACCGCTAGGGCTGGGAATCTTTGGGTGTCCCACGATTCGATTCAGAATCGATTCTTGGGGTCACGATTCGATTCAAAATCGATTTTTTTTTTTCAATTCAAAACAATTCTCGATTCAAAAACATTTTTTTTTTTTTTTTTTAATGAAAACAATACACAACAATACCATAATAATGCAATACAATTTCAAAACCAAACCCAATTTTGGAGTTCTAAACTTGTGATTTCTTGCAGTGTTAAGAGGTAATATTTCACATTTGTCCCAATTGACTTTATACCCTGATAAACAGCCATATTCAGTGAACACATTATTGATATAGTGTAGAGAGGTGACAGGTAGAGAATTATGTCGTCACAATACATCGATAGCTTATTATACTGAGAGCCAATTTTTATAACATGAATATTATTTTCACTTCTTATTTTTGCAGCTAAGGGTTCAATAACCAAATTAAATAATAATCCAGATGCAGGACATCCCTGTTTTACTCCTCTTTTTAACAAAAAAGGTTCTGAAATATGATTATTGGTTTTGACGGATGCCATGGGCCTTGTATAAAGCATCTTAATCTATTGTATAAAATTATCTCCAAATCCAAATTTACGTAATGTGCAAAACATAAATGAGCAGTTTATGCGGTGGAATGCCTTCTCCGCATCAACACTACATACTGCTGTGGGATAATGGAGACTTCTAGCATAGTAAATAACATTAAACAATTTCCTTGTATTGTCTGAAGATTGTCGACCTTCCATGAAGCCAGTTTGGTCAGTATGAATTAATTTTCCTATTACATTTGATAATCGTGTGGCTAAGATTTTTGCCAAGATTCAAAAGGATTCTCTATTCATTCAATACATAGGATTTCAGCAGGATCTACCCCAGTCTGCTGACATGCAAGCAGAGTAGTAGATTTTTGTAAAAAGCTTTTATAATTGTAAAGGACAATGTTTTATCAACTGATTGCAATAATGCAAATTTGTTTTAACTATTTAATGAACCAAAAATATGACTTATTTTATCTTTGTGAAAATATTGGACAGTGTGTTGTCAAGCTTATGAAATGCGATGCAAGTGTAAGCCACTGTGACACTATTGTTCTTTTTTATTTTTTTTTTTATAAATGTCTAATGATAATGTCAATGATGGATTTTTAATCACTGCTATGTTGAAATTGTAACTAATATTGATACTGTTGTTGATAATATTCATTTGTGTTTCACTACTTTTGGTTTGTTCTGTGTCGTGTTTGTGTCTCCTCTCAATTGCTCTGTTTATTGCAGTTCTGAGTGTTGCTGGGTCGGGTTTGCTTTTGGAATTGGATTGCATTGTTATGGTATTGCTGTGTATTGTTTTGTTGGATTGATTCATTTAAAAAAAAAAAAAATTTAAATCGATTTTTTAAAAATGAGAATCGATTCTGAATCGCACAACGTGAGAATCGCGATTCGAATTCGAATCGATTTTTTCCCACACCCCTACTCACCGCTGTCTCTCTCGCACACACACACACACACACACACACACACACACACACACACACACACACACACACACACACACACACACACACACACACACACACACACACACACACACACACACACACACACACACACACACACACACACACACACACACACACACACACACACGTACACACAGAGAGCGCGTGCACTTACAAAAAAACAGTCCCAGAGAAGCAACAATTTGCAGTCATGTTGTTGTTATGATAGAATATACATTCAATATCTATTGTTAGCTCGCTAAATTGCTAATGCTCATGCACGTGTTACGTACGGGCGTAGTTACGTCATTAAGTGTTGAAAACTGTAAGAGGGCGGCATCTACTACTTGACTAGACATTGCAAAGTTAGTGCTCACTAGGCAGCCACGTGAAGGTTGCAAAGTGCCCCTTCCATGGACACACCTTCACAAATTAAAGACATCCAATACAACATCTGTCTCAAAAATTGTATAATTTTAAAGAGGCAACATAAAAATATATTAATTGATTAATATGTTAATAATTAGGGCTGAAAAATTTTTGATTTTATTTATTTATTATAAATTAGCATTAGCACACAAAAGTACCGAAAATTGGTATCGTTCAGTACTGGTATCAATTCCCAGGTACTTTATTTAACCTAATAACTTTCATTAGCAAACAAAACAAAACCAAACAAAACATCTGAATCGCAATTCTCATTTATTCCAATTAATCAAAACATAATTGTAAAAAAATATATATATTTTTGGTTTGTTCGCTTTTTTTAAGTTTTGATTTTTAAAAAGACGTTTTTAGGCAATGTCTGGCTTACTCGCGGAACGTATAAGTCATACCTCTGCAGTCAATAGTAATAAAATAAAATCCAAATTAAAAAAATAATTGAGAATTGTTATGAATCAAGAATGTGAAGATTATTAACTTCTCACTTCACAAATCAGACTTCACATACAGTGCATGCAGAAAGTATTCACAGCGCTTCACTTTTTCCACATTTTCTTATGTTACAGCTTTATTCCAAAAGGGAATAAATACATTTTTATCCTCAAAATTCTACACATAATACCCCATAATGACAAAGTGACTTTTTTTTTTTTTACTTTTGCAAATTTGTTTAAAAAAAATACCACAATATCACATGTATATACAGTAAGTATTCACAGCCTTTGCTTGATTCTTTGTTGATGTACCTTTCGCAGCAATTACAGCCTCAAGTGTCTTTGAATACGATGCCACAAGCTTGGCACACCTATCTTTGGACAGTTTCGCCTATTCTTCTTTGCAGCACCTCTCAAGCTCCATCACATTGAATGGAAAGCATTGAGCAAAGGCTGCGAGTACTTATGGGCATGTTATTTTTTTAGTTTTAATACATTTGCAAATCTAACCAAAAAAAACTTTTCACATTGTCATTACGTGGTATTGTCTCAAGAGTTTTGAGGACTAAACTGGAATTATTCCATTTTGGAATAAAGCTGTAATACAACACAATGTGTAAATGCACTGTACAACTCTTCTATTAGATCGTTCACGTGTACTTAACATTGTAGCCAATAAGTCAACATTAACCTAACAAAATTATGTCTATACATTTATTGTGTGTCACTTTTGTTTTATTTCATGTATATGCTATACATTAGTGACATTCAATATAGCCCTGAATAAAAAGGACAGGTGACAAATCTCCATCATGAAAGTGCTTTACATTTTGCATACGAGGAATCGGACTATAGAGATAGTCCAATAAAACATGTTTCATCAGCTCTATATCAATCAAAGAAGGCATATGTTTCAGGATTCACTGTGGCATCAAATAGATGATTAAAACAGTTATTAACTGCAAAGGTAATTTTTTTTGTACTGGTCAGTCAAGTGTAAAAGCTGTTCCTAAAATGTCAGCATCTTCCATATGTGTCTTACATCCATCAGTAGCTCGCCGCATTGCATCGTCTGTAGCCCTCCCAGCTATATCAATTGATGTTGTTAAGCGTACAATGTGAGTCTCATCCTTTTGCACGAGCAGACATGTGAAAAGGCTAACATTGGAAACCCGCTGCGCACCACAAAAAGCTCAATCAGGTCTTCTTGGTTACATGAGAGGATTTGTGGACCTGTTTAGCGTCTGGTTACAATCTCTCATACTACGCTGCCCCACCACCACTACCATCACCACACACACACACACCCATTCAGGTAGTACAATTGAGAAAACGAACGAATAAGCTTTTAAACAATGCAAATTGTGAATAACCTGATTTAAACCTGTAATCGTCTGACAGCACTAATAATTACTTTTGACTATTAACAGTGGTTAGCTTCTTTCCAAACTTGTGTGACTTGATATTAAAAAAAGTGACTTATAATGCACGCATTTGCAACCCCCATGACCTCTGATGAGTGTTTTACTACCATTACAGTTGACTATTAACAGTGGTTAGCTTCTTTCCACACTTGCGTGGTATTCAACAGTGTTAGAAAAGGATAATGCATGAGGTGCAGCCATAGATCGATTTATATACCAAGAGTCCAGTATATCGATCTGTGCTCTGCAAGTTGGTCTTCCGGAAGATATACAGTACAGTTTGGACACACCTTCTCTCATTCAATGTGTTTTCTTTATTTTCATGACTATTGCAGATTGTCACTGAAGGCATCAAAACTATGAATGAACACGTGGAGTTATGTACTTAACAAAAAAAGGTGAAATAACTGAAAACATGTTTTATATTCCAGTTTCTTCAAAATAGCCATTCTTTGCTCTGATTACTGCTTTGCACACTCTTGGCATTCTCTCGATGAGCTTCAAGCACACCTGTGAAATGAAAACCATTTCAAGTGACTACCTCTTGAAGCTCATCGAGAGAATGCCAAGAGTGCGCGAAAAAGTAATCAGAGCAAAGGGTGGCTATTTTGAAGAAACTAGAATATAAAACATGTTTTCAGTTATTTCACCTTTTTTTGTTAAGTACGTAACTCCACATCTGTTCATTCATAGTTGTGATGCCTTCAGTGACAATATACGATGTAAATAGTTATGAAAATAAAGAAAACGCATTGAATGAGAAGGCGTGTGGCCTGTACTGTATATTGGTATATATTAAGGTAATTAATACATTTTATCGATTCTATATATAAAGTTGTTTTTATCACTTTTAAGTAAATAAAGACATTAAACGTTACCCAAGTCTTTCCCCCATCTGTAACATCATAACCGTAGAGTCATCAAAACACTTTGGCGGGTACCGGAAGAGAAGCAGGCAAACGAGAAATGAACAAGCTGCCATTGCGGTCAGAGTGTGAAAACACTTGGGCTTTTGCAAAAACCCCCAAAAAAACGTCGCTCACTGTATTTGTAAAATACGATGGCAGCACCACAAATCTCTCGAACCACCCATGGCGCCATTGGACACACGCCCAGGCAAAGCAGCGTTGATGGAACAGCAGCACAAAGTAGGAGTTGGGTACACTTGCTCTGACTATTGTCAAATGTTTACTGCATTGCTGTCTATTAAAATGAAAGTAGTGTAATAGTTTGAATTTTTGCTGACTTGACATGTCTCAGAGTGTTGATGCAAGATGACGTCACAGGAGGTCGAATGTGTTTGAATACACTAATTCAGCGCACTCTCCTCAGAAGACTACACGATCCTTGGTTTTTGTCTCTCATACAAGTGCTTTAAACGTCCTGCACCTCCAGTGCTAGTTGGAGCAGGTCAAACCACCGCTCATTTAAACAGAAGAGATTTGGTGGCACTTAATTTTTTACATTGATGTTGTATTTGTATTATTTCTATGATGAAAAACAACAGAAAAAGTAGCAGGTAAATTTACAGTTAATTCAACCCAAAAGTTGGTTGTACTTTATCTTTAGCATTAATACTGTATTATTTCTATGTTGAAAAATAACAGCAGAAGTAGCAGGTAAATCTACTGTTAAAATGTCAGGTAACATACTTGTATTCTTACGGTGTGGAAAATGAGAGCAGAAAAAGGTTTCCTCTTGTTAATTCAACCTAAAGTATTGCACTTTATTCAAATAAGATGTGAATGCATTGGCCATTAAATGTTGTTTACTTGCTTGTTTGTATCATAATTAATTTATACATCATTCCCTCACAAGAAATAACATGAATATAGGAAACTTCCCCTGCAGTGTCCAGTATCCAGTATTTACTTCATAGTCGCCCTGGTTGATTTTTTTTGCTAAAAAGTTACTGAATCGATTTCAACTCCCTGAGGGAACTGATATCGTCCCTGAATCGTATCGGCAACTTCAAATTCAAATCGAATCGTTGTTAAAAACGAATCCGTACACCCCTGTTGATGACACATCCTAGCAGTGTACCGCAAATTTGACAGCGACAAGCAGACGAACGCGTCCTTAATGCCATATAGTTTTCTCGCTAGCGGCTAACGTCCCTCCACGGTGCAAAAGCCCCTTTTACGTAAGCAATCCTCGCCTTCATGGCAGAAAATAAACTCTTCCTTACACGTATCAATATCACTGGAGGACGAGGAATAGCTAAACATGCTACACCACACACTGTAGGAGGATATGCTAACCTCTCAGCTGAAGCTCTTGAATGGAAACTATTGAAATTATTGACAGTAATGATGTAATACATTACAAATATACTTCCGGTGTTGTGACCTCTGTTTACAATCTGTCACGTCAAAAATACACCTTCTCACTGGCTACTAATATATACTCTAAAACAGTGATTATAAAACTGTGGCACGTGTACCACTAGTGATAAGTGGTACGCCAATGAATCACTTGATTAAAGTACAGTGTTTTATTTCCCCCTATATTGAAACATAGTGTTATTGTTCAAACTGTGTGTAATGTTAGTGGCCAAAAATATTAAATAAAACCTCTGCCATGTTTTTAATGACTACTTAGGCCTACTATGCTACTGTATTTTAATGTTTTTTGAGGTGGTACATGGTGGAAAAAAGTTTGCGAACCAGTGCTCCAGAACTGCAACTGGTATGGAACTAACAGATTGTACTCATCCAAATATGATCAGCAGCAAAGTGGACAGCCGTCAGTAAGCGACAACAATTAAGCTAGCTAGATGGTTAGCTAATTTGCGAGCTTGTTTCGGTGCTTCTGGTCGTCTTACCGCCCTGCAACTCAGTGCAGCGTTTAGGCGAGAGGAACAACGAGTGCACCTGCGGCTGAGTCGAGCGTTCAACCTACTCAGTGGCCTAGTGGTTAGAGTGTCCGCCCTGATATCGGTAGGTCGTGAGTTCAAACCCCGGCCGAGTCATACCAAAGACTATAAAAATGGGACCCATTACCTCCCTGTTTGGCACTCATCATGAAGGGTTGGAATTGGGGGTTAAATCACCAAAAATTATTCCCGGGCGCGACCACCGCTGCTGCTCACTGCTCCCCTCGCCTCCCAGGGGGTGATCAAGGGTGATGGGTCAAATGCAGAGAATAATTTTGCCACACCTAGTGTGTGCGTGTGACAATCATGGGTACTTTAACTTTAACAAATTTAGTTTACACCGTATTTTTAGTGATATTTAATTTTTGTTGTTTTTGCAGACATGTCACATGCCTGAATATCAGTGTAGCTGTTGCAGAGAGAGTTTGCATGCTTTAAATATGTGTCAGATATTAATAAATAAGTTCATGATGCAGAGTTAAAATCTTATTACAAAATGTGGGATTGTAAAATCTCCTGAGGAAAATGTATACGTATTGTGTTAATTGTGTTGCAAAGCAGAAGGAGTGTTGTGATGTCGCGACCCCACGGACCGTAAACAAGGAAGAACATGCAAGAGGGGAGAGGGCTTGAACACGTTATCTTCAGCTCCTCGAAAGATTTAAGTGTATTCTTTGATTTGTGCAAAACTTCAAGCAAGTCTTTATCAGAACCTCTTTTCGCTCGCTACAAGCAACCAACGAGGTATTGTATTTTTGTCATTTAATTTATTTCCGAGTGTTTATTGATGCAAAATCGAAGTCTGATGTACTGTATTGTACTGTATGTTCTAAGTTCTCACGGTGTGGAGGCGTGGATGGTGTGTACAGCAAGAAGGAGTCGTCAATAAACGCCCGTTTTACAAAAAATAACTTTCCTGTGTTGCCGTGTATTGAAAGGAGCTACAATCAGTATGTATGTGGTCAATACTACTATTTTATTACCAGATAACCTTTTTTAAAGTGGTTAGCTCCTTTTTACACTTATGTGAGCATATGAGTCATTCATTGATATATGTTTTTTGTTCATAAATATAAGACTGAGCACTGTTTACTGGTTAACTTCTTTTTACACTTGTACTACGAATGATGTTAAACCGTTACTTAAAACAGTGTTTTTCAACCACTGTGCCGCGGCACAGTAGTGTGCCGTGAGATACAGTCTGTTGTGCCGTGGGAGATTATCTAATTTCACCTATTTGGGTTAAAAATATTTTTGCAAACCAGTAAATATAGTCTGCAACTTATGTGTTGTTGTTGAGTGTCGGTGCTGTCTAGAGCTCGGCAGAGTAACCGTGTAATACTCTTCCATATCAGTAGGTGGCAGCCGGTAGCTAATTGCTTTGTAGATGTCGGAAACAGCGGGAGGCAGTGCGCAGGTAAAAAGGTGTCTAATGCTTAAACCAAAAATAAACAAAAGGCGAGTGCCCCTAAGAAAAGGCATTGAAGCTTAGGAATGGCTATGCAGAACGAAAATAAAACTGAACTGGCTACAAAGTTAACAAAAACAGAATGCTGGACGACAGCAAAGACTTACTGTGCAGCGTCCACAATGTACATCCGAACATGACATGACATGACAATCAACAATGTCCCCACATAGAAGGATAAAAACAACTGACATGTTCTTGATTGCTAAAACAAAGTAGATGTGTGAAATATCGCTCAAAGTACGACATGAAACTGCTACAGGAAAATACCAAAAAAAGAGAAAAAGCCACCAAAATAGGAGTACAAGACAAGAACTAAAACACTACACACAGGAAAACAGCAAAAAACTCAAAATAAGTCGGGCGTTATGTGACAGGTTGTGACAGTACACCTACTTTGAGACAAGAGTTATAGTGATGCATGGTTGGTTATGGTTTAAAGTCATATCCAACAATTGCGACAACTATTTTTTTTACCGTCAACTGTGTTTCGTTTTTTAATGACTTCTGCTGGTGGTGTGCCTGTGGATTTTTTCCAACACAAAAAAATGTGCTTTGGCTCAAAAAAGGTTGAAAAACACTGACTTAAAACATTGGTTGTGTGGTAAATGGAAGATGTTCCCTTTTTTATATCCCCTATGTGGGGGGGCAAACTAGAGGTTTGTGTTCGACCTTAAAGCTTTCTTATAGTTTGTCTTTTGAAATGTGAATTTAACAGGGTGAATCCTCAAAGGAGCGGAGGTTTACTACACCTCAGTCTTCATTGACTCGTCCACACACATCCATAAGTGGGTTCAGCAGGCAGACGTCCGTCCGCATTGGGGTCCCTAAAACCAACCTGCACTCATTGACCCCCCCTTTGCAAAGCCCGTCCTCTCTTCCTGCAAGCAGCCGCAAACATTTCTCCTGCTTATCTCAGCCTATTTATATTCTTATTCCTCAATCCAGCCTTCAAGGTCAGAGTGAGAGTGAACAATCCAACATCACATTCTGATGCACATATATATTCTGTGTGTCATGTGAATGTGCAATCAACATATCCCCGGGGTGGGGACTTCTCTGAACTGTCACGCCCGAGGAAAAAAACATTAATTACACATTAAATCCACAAGCAAAATAAGTATCCTGCCGCAGTAAATGCTTATCAATCATCCTGTGTGTGTTTTGTTTTTTTTGCACACACACACGCACTCTCCACGATGTGATCCTGCCACGCTTTTTATCATGCGTAAACATGCAGATGTTCTCCATCAGGGGGGCTTTGCAGAATGCTCGAAACGCGCACACACGCACGCACGCACGCACGCACGCACGCGCAATGTCCGCCTGCTGTTTGATGCGTGGCGGCGCGCATATTCGGGCATCAGCGCTCAGCTGACGGAGGAGCTTGTTTTGGGGTGAAATATTCATAAGTGGGGCCTTCGTCACGACTTGGGTGCGATTTTGCTACGTTACAAAAACAATAAAGGATGCACTGCAGGTGCTCCAAGGTTGAACGCTGCGTGTTACGCGCGGAAAAACACCCCGCTGTCACGCTGATGAGTGTGGCAAAAACACTTTAAATGGAAAAAATACAAAACAAGAAAAATATTAAAAAAATAGGGCCCCTGCTGCGACGCTTCACTCCGCAGCAGCCATGCGAGCGAGGCGGTGCATGTGTGCACCATAACCCTCTTAATCAGCCGCATTTACGGCGACGACATGCACACACGCGATGTCATTTGTGGTGCCAACAGTACCACAAAAAAAAAAGAAAAGGAAAAAAGGACGTGACAATCGAAGGTGAGACCTACCTTGGTGGTGTTTATACGCCGAGGCGGGCTGCAGCCTCCCGGATGAGACAACAACAAAACCACGCCGGTTGTTGATGACACAGCTGTCCTGTTAAAGCACCACGCACACACACAGAGGGAGGGAGGGAGAGAGAGAGAGAGAGAGGGCGTGAGAGGAGAGAGGAGGGGGGGAAATCCCTCCCCAGATGTGTCAACGTACACTAGGTTGAAAAATCAGCGATTCGGACGTCTTTCCTGCCATTGACACCTTTCCCTTCCATTTTTGTGAGGATAAACCGCGCAGCCTCCGGATTGAGGAGCATCGTGGAAGTCGACGCGACGTTGGCGGGAGAGGGAAAATGTGCAAAACACTCAGTGTATATACAGTATGCATGTTTTTTTTTAACGTGCTTTGCAGGCAATTAAGAAGAAAGACGATGACGTCAAAACAGCAACAAATGTTCAGATGTAAGTGATGGTTTTAGAGCTGCATGGCATCGTCACTATATACTCCATATTCACATCAACATCATCATCAGCGTGCTTCCTGGGAGCTCACTCACCAGCTAGCATCCATCCATCCACTGTTACTGGAGAAAACATTCCCACACTGGATGATGTATGGACTCGCCTAAACCTAAAAACACCAAACAGAAGGATCATATTGGATGGGAGCACCAGTGCAATATGCAAACATGCTTGGTGTGCAAACTTTTTCAACCTGAGCCACATACTGATGAATCCAAAGTGATGTGGGCAACCACCTATATATTTTTATGTAAGGAAACAATGTGTAATGATATATAATTAATTGTATAGTACAGTGGTAGCTCAACTTAAAGAGTGTTTTGAGATAAGAGCTGTCTGAATGCTTTAAGTGAGTGGTGCCCAACCACCGGTCTAAGGACCGGTACCCGTCCGTGACGCATTTGCTACCGGGCCGCGGAGAAAAATTAAAATATTTATAAATGACTGCATTTTTTCCAAGTTAACTTTCATCTATCCCGCTAGACCAGGGGTCCCCAAACTGCGGCCCGCGGGCCTGATTTTGGACGCTGGCGGACCGGATCCGGCCCGCCAGCGTCCAAAATCAGGCCCGCGGGAAGTCCCAAGTATAAAAAACAATAAAAATAAAAAATAAAAATGTATATATATTATTTTTTCCTGTCTTTTCTTATCCACTTTGTACCGCTTGCTACTCACGGTGTCTCCTAGCCGCTCAGGCAAATCATATTGTCTAAAAATGCATTTTATCATCGATAACGTGACATCATTGCACATGCGGAAGGTGCGCTATGTATATATATATATATATATACTACCGTTCAAAAGTTTGGGGTCACCCAAACAATTTTGTGGAATAGCCTTCATTTCTAAGAACAAGAATAGACTGTCGAGTTTCAGATGAAAGTTCTCTTTTTCTGGCCATTTTAAGCGTTTAATTGACCCCACAAATGTGATGCTCCAGAAACTCAATCTGCTCAAAGAAGGTCAGTTTTGTAGCTTCTGTAACGAGCTAAACTGTTTTCAGATGTGTGAACATGATTGCACAAGGGTTTTCTAATCGTCAATTAGCCTTCTGAGCCAATGAGCAAACACATTGTACCATTAGAACACTGGAGTGGTAGTTGCTGGAAATGGGCCTCTATACACCTATGTAGATATTGCACCAACAACCAGACATTTGCAGCTAGAATAGTCATTTACCACATTAGCAATGTATAGAATGTATTTCTTTAAAGTTAAGACTAGTTTAAAGTTATCTTCATTGAAAAGTACAGTACAGTGCTATATATATATATATATATATATATATATATATATATATATATATATATATATATATATATATATATATATATATATGTATATATACAGCCCGGCCCCCGGCCAAATTGTTTTAACCCAATGCGGCCCCCGAGTCAAAAAGTTTGGGGACCCCTGCGCTAGACACACCAATAAGCTTGTTTATAGATGTACAATAAAACTACTCATAGGAAGTTGACATTTGTTATATTTGTTATAACTTTATGACATAATACAACGCACATTAATGAACATAAAATATAAATGTAACAGATTGTAGCCAAAGGCTGATTTTCATCTGCAGTCCCCAGCAGGTTACCATCAACCTGCTGGATCTCTTTGCAAAGAAACAAGCCCAGGGCTCCCACTAATTCCGCGTTATAGTGAGTTGTATTTTTCATGCATTTATTTTTGCTGTATCTATCTGGCACAAGTGGAAAGCCGGTCCCTGAAAATAATGCCTACATTAAACCGGTCTGTGGTGCAAAAAAGTTTGGGGACCCCTGCTTTAAGTTACAAGCATCCCTGCCATTAGTTGGTGTAGCAAATGTCACAGTGAATCCCATAAGAGCCGCCCAAAACATCCGGTTTTACTCGCATCATCTTATAGCTGGAGATGGAGATGTACATTGTTTCATTTTTACAACCAAGGAAGAAAGTGAGTGTGAAGGACAGTGCTGAGAAGAATAAGTGGATGATATTGGATGAATTAAAGAAAGACATCAAAAACATGACCTGAGCGTGTCGCCAATTTGAGGCTATCACTGCTAGTCAGCACCATACTGAAGGAGAATAAGTATATCGCCAAGAATGTTAAAATAATGTCTAAACAGTGGATACTTCTCCATAATAAAATGGAAAAGCCGCTGATGGTGTGTTTGATGGAGAAGCTGCTGGAAGGAGATACCGTAGAAGTCCACTCTCCAAGCTAACTGCTGTACATTATTATTGCATTACTTCATACAACTACTGCAGCTGTTTGAAGTACATTCTACTGTAATGTTGTATACAAAATGTGTCATTCAAGTTTGTTTTTCTTTAAAAGGCATGCGACATTTTAAAATTATGGTTTTGCAGAGCCAAGCACCAGTTAAATGTATTTCAATTCATTTCAATGGGAGGCGTTGATTTCAGTTACAAGTGTTTTGAGTTAAGAGCTTTGTGAAAGAAAAGGTAAGCTAAAAAGATGAGGTAAGGCTAAGTAGTTGATCCCCTGCTGATTTTGTAAGTCTACCCACTTATAAAACTATAAACAGTTAACTGTGATAGTCAAAGACAGAATGTAAAATAACAGAAAAAAATAAGATTAGGCAATCAGCAACCACTCTGACCCCCACAGGTTATGTGTCCATGAAGCTCACAAATGAGCCCTTTAAAAAAAAAAAAAATACAACTCCTAATCTCAATTCCCTATTTCAGGGCTACTTCAACTGGCAGCCCGGGGATGACAACATACCGAGTTGAGTTCAATACTGAAACACAAATTTTTGCAGCAAATTCCTAAAACACGAGTGTTGTAAAGATGATACTGCACCAGTGGAAGGTTGCAGTTAAATCTTAACCTCCCATTGGCCAGCATCCATTTATATTTTGCATAACAGGGCTATTTTCTTAAGGAATTTGTAACTGATAAATTAGAGTGGCATTACGAACTTAAGTGGTTTTTGATTAGGGTTTGTAGATAGAAAAGTTTGTATATTAAGGCAAATTTCTCCACGAGAAACAATGTAAATATGAATAATGGCTTCCAGGCTTTACGAAAGTCCATATTTTAGTAGAAGTTTGTACACTTTGAACACAATATAGACAATATACAACACTCCCTCTGTCACGAGCTCTGGGGAGCATTCAGCTCAAATTTACAAACTCCTTAACTTTACCAGCCAGGTCGCTACAATGATAGAAAAAAGAAAATCTACGTTATCTGCTTGGAAGGGGAGGGCAGTGTTGACAACACTGTGGATACTTCCTGAATGTCTCGAACCAAACATTGCTTTTCCACTGCTTTTTTTTTTTTACTCATATTGAGCTAGCAAACTTGGAAAAATGTTGTAATGAAGCTAAAAACACACGAAAATACACAAAATATTGATTAGCACAGTAGCTAACTGAATGAGCACAGAGATCAATTAGTCCGCCCACTATGAATAAATAAGGCTGCACTGCTGGCAATCAGTGGGTGGATGAAACATTCATAGACTGGGACAAGGTTCGTACAACAAAGCATATTTTTATTCGGCTTGCAGTTAATAAATTGAAAAGTTTGTAAAAAGAGGGGTTTGTAAACTGAGGTTCCACTGGAGACCAAAAACAAAACAAAAAATTTTTAGGCTAACCTGTAACCTGTTTTGAAAGGATTTTATCATACCAAAATATACAGTATATTAGAAGAATCGTGTTGAATTGAGGATCTATTCTGAATCGAATCATCACCCCGAGAATCAAAATCAAATGGAATCACGAGGTGCCTAAAGATACCCACCTCTAGAAGACACACTAATAGTACACAACATTAGGTACAACTGCGCAATCTCTTGAGAACTGTTTTGACTGGCACTGCCAACCAAAGAGGTCCCAATATTTTTGTGGTTGTGTGCGTCACACTGAGAGTTGGTTATAATATTTGAACTTCCTCATGGCAATAAAAAAACAATCAAAAGTGAGCGATATTATCTTTGCAGTTTTGATTGGAAGTCGTATATTAGCTGTGCCTAATGTTGTGGCCGGGGGAGTACTGCAGCCCAACCAAGCTAAAAGGAAAAGACTACAGCGCCTATTTTCTTTGCGATCTTTGGACTTGACTGCAACAAAGATGAAAGTCCATAAAAACATGGAACTGACCCCTACACAACACATTATTAGGCACACATTGGAAATCACGCTGCTTATATTTTACACCTCTTTTGCTCCGAGGATAGACCAATGCAACCTACAACTACAGTTAAATCAATACCTGAAGCTTAAATCTTAAAGATAACATTTACTTCCTACAAGCACTTAACACATATTTATCATGCTTGGTCGATATTTAGCATTTTAGCTGCAGGCCATAGACCAAAATATAAATACTGCGCTGAAATGAGAAGAATAAAACGTCCGTTACTTAGTTGGCAGATGGCAAATCCGCCCCAAAGGCTCCTGTGAGATGGGATTTTAAAAGCTGCTACACGCCCACCGTCCGCCCGCACAGGTGTTTTCACGGCAACAAAAGCATCAACAGGATTAATTAGTGGATGATGACTGCATATTAATGAGGTGAGGCATGCTGCCATATAATATGGTACTATAGAGGAATGGTCATTTACTAGTTGTTTGTGTTGACAAAGTACACTAACATCCCAGCTAAAGTGGCCGCATAGAAATAAACAACGTTATATGACGGGAAAGTATTGGACAACCTTGTTATTACACATGCAACATGACGATATTCTACAATTATGGTGTTGTATTCGTCCATTCATCCAAAAGAACCTTTGTGAGGTCAGAGGTGTTAATATCTATTGAAATTAGGAGCATATATTTGTCCCAAAAAGGCCAAGTGAATCCCCTTGTTTAGTTATTAAAACCATTGAGGACATTTTGTGCCATTCAGGTTTACAGCAATGTTGGCTGTATTGAATGAATATACTATGTAAGTCAAATTGGATATTTTGAATTGTCCTCAATTTAGGCTAAAGCGACACCAATACAACAGCAAAACAAAAATCCTATTAAAATCAATAAAAATGCAATTTCTTATCTATTAATTTGATGTATCTTAACATAAACTAATGCAATCCTTTATATCAGGGGTCACCAACCTTTTTGAAACCAAGGGCTACTTCTTGGGTACTGATTAATGCGAAGGGCTACCAGTTAGATACACACTTAAATAAATTGCCAGAAGTAGCCAATTTGCTCAATTTACCTTTAACTCTGTTATTATTAATAATTAATGATATTTATCTTTGTGGAAACACTGATCATCTTAATGATTTCTCACAATAAATATATATAGAAACAGATCAATATCAATATGCAACACTTTATTTTTATATTTTCTCTAAGTGCACATTTTTCAAATTGAACATTTTCAAATGATCACTTCTAAGACAGTCTTGTGAAATCACAATATCCCATTTTAACTAGCTAGCCACTAGCATTTTTTAACAAATCATGAATTACTTTGCACCATGTTTGTACAAATAATAACTCATGTAAAATACAAAAGTAAACTCTCAAATTTTTAAAATTATGTCACACTTTGAACTGGACACCAAATCTGTTATCTGTTTCTTTGTCAGTTAGTGGGAAGCCTGGCATTGCATGCTGTTAACTAGTGTGTTTTACTCTGGTGTGTAACTTTACACTGCAACTCTGAGTGAGTCTTGCAGATGTGCATCAGTGAGGCGTGTTCTGTGTTTGTTCTTGATGAAGTTCATGTCAGAAAAGGCTGATTCACAAAGATAAGATTTTTCCTCATTGTTTGCGGAACCTTCTTAATCTTTTGGACATATTTTCACAGCAATCTGGCCTTAAGCTTAATTATGATAAATGTAAAATGTTAAGGATCGGAAATCTAAAGGGAACGTCCTTTCGAATGGAATGCAAAGTGCCTGTTTTGTGGACAGATGGACCAGTTAACATACTTGGTGTTGTTGTCCCAGAAAATCTGGAAGATCTAGGCTCAGTAAATTATGATAATCGACTAAGAAAGCTGGACAAAATTATGCAATTTTGGAAAGGGAAATCCCTAACCTTGTATGGTAAAATGTCTTTTGCCAACTCGTTAATTATTCCTCAATTTATTTATTTGTTTTTGTCATTACCAGCTCCATCACAAAACTTTTTTAAGATTTATGAGCGGAGGGTCTTCAATTTTGTCTGGAACGGCAAACCAGAAAAGATTAAAAGAAAGGTTTTGTACAAAGAGTATGAATATGGGGGCCTGAAACTTCTCAACCTTGAAGCTATGTGTCTGTCTTTAAAAGCATCAATTGTTCCAAAGATGTATTTAAACATTGAGTGGTACACAAATGTCCTGTTGGACAAAAAACATGTACTGTATCAAAAGAAATTGTATCCTTTTTTACAAGTGATCCCCTCCCAGAGAGTCTGCTGGGAAACATGGCGGGGTTCATAAAGGAAACAATCCACTCATAGTGGTGTTTTCAATTTTATGTACCAGAAAAAAGAGACGATATTTTGCAGCAGTTAATATGGATGAACTCTAATATTGTAATAGATGGAAAGCCTTTCTTTTGGAAAAATATGTTTGAAAGAGAAATCATTTTTGTCAATGATATTATCAATGAGAATGGTAAAATTATGAAGTATGATGAATTTAGAGCTATGTATGGTGATGCTTGCTCAAGCTTTTCATTTTATCAACTAACTGGAGTAATTGGGAAAAGATGGAAACAAATAATTAATTATGGAACTACTAAATTATTAGTTTGTAAACCTCTAATAAGAAATTCTAGTTGGCAAAAAGGAACTAAAATAAATAGAAAAATATATAATTTCTATTTAATAAAGAAATCTTTGAAGGCTGCCTCATACAACACAAATGGAAAATGGGAGGACTTTTTTGACTGCCCGTTGCCATGGGATGCCATATTCAAACTAATCTATAAAACCACTATCGATGTGCAAAATCGTTATTTTCAAATTAAAATTATTTATAACTTCTTACCCACAGGGAAAATGTTAAAATTATGGAATATGACAGAGTCAGATGATTGCCGATTTTGTTGGTAGGAGCCTGAATCCACCCTACATTTGTTTTGGTATTGTCATATTGTGTCTTTGTTTTGGGTGGAAGTTGAAAAAATGTGTTTAAGGATTGGTTTGTTTATGAAGCTTAATGTGGTTTCTGTTATTTTAGGAGAGTTCATTGACAATCATGATTTAGTCATTTTAATTATAGTACTCTGTAAAATGTTTATTTTTAAGGCCAAAAACAGATATTCACTTAGTATTACTTTCTTTAAAACATGTATTCAGTATTTTCTAACTTTAGAAAGTTACATGGTTGAAAACGACAATGATGCCAAAAAACATTAAAAAAAAGATGAGAAGTCCTCAAAGGCTTATTTTGAAAGTATAATTATGTTTATAGATTATATGATATCTGTTGTTGTGTTCCCTAATTTGAGTGACCTGGACATAATCTGGACTGTACATAAATGCTTACTTTGAAAATGTAATTTTGTTTATAAATTATATGCAATCTGTTGTGTTCCCTAATTTTTTTCTGTGTATATGCATGAAGGTGTGTGTTGCTGAGTCCGACTTGGAAATTATCTGGACTGGGCCTGGTTTAAAAAACCCTTTAAACAAATCTAATTTCATTGACAACCTGGTCTGTTGAAGATAAGGCCCTTTTTTTAAAAATAAAATAAAATAAGATAAATAAATAAAAAACATTTTCTTGGATAAAAAAGAAAGTAAAACAATATAAAAATAATTACATAAAAAATAGTAATTAATGAAAATGTTAGTGGACCAGCAGCCTATACAATCATGTGTGCTTCAGGGACTGTGTCCCTTGCAGATGTGTTGTCTATGTTGTGGGAACCAGAATATTGGTAGCAGAAAGAAATAACCCCTTTTGTGTGAGTGGGTGCGGATGAGTGTGCATGGAGGAGGTTGTTTGGGTTGATGCACTGATTGAAAGTGTATCTTGTGTTTTTTCTATGTAGATTTAATTTAAAAAAAATAAAAAATAATTATTTTTTTTTTTTTTTTTTTTTTAAGAACAGGCCCGCGGGCGACTCATCTGGTCCTTACGGGCGACCTGGTGCCCGCGGGCACCGCGTTAGTGACCCCTGCTTTATATGAACTAACAATTTGGACTACTAGCTGCCAATACTGTCTCTATTGTTTTCTTGTTTTTTGTTTTATCCACCAGATGGCATTACATTTTCCCATTCAGCGCATGCAGTAAAATATCAAACATATTTTTTTCAGTTTTTCATGTTGGATAAATAGTTAATAGTGTTTGGGGGGGGGGGGGTTGATTATAAAACAAAACAAAAATACTTATGTTGTTACTTACTGTATGTGAACATATTGGCTTTTAAAGGTTTAAAATGGCCGAAATATAATCAATATTTTACATGTATATTTTAGATTGGAGTAGTTATAAAACTTAGTTAAATGGAAATTATAGTAATATATTGTACAGTGTTCATTTATTTGGAGTGCATGTGTTTGTTTTAAAACTGACACTGTAGGGGTAAAATACATCCATCCATCCATCCATCCATTTTCTAACGCTTGTCCCTTTCAGGGTCGTGGGGGGTGCTGGAGCTTATCTCAGCTGTATTCTGGCGGAAGGCCGGGTACACCCTGGACAAGTCAGATAGACAACATTCACAATGCATGAAAATCAATACTGCTGCCAATAATTGGGCCTCATTATTATTATTATCATTATTGTTGTTATTGATATTATTGTTGTTCTTACAATAATAAATAAGCAGATGTATAGCTTCTAAATAATTGTTTAAACATTATGAGAGCCCTCTAGACATGAAATAACATTGTTAAGTCACATTTACACTTTGTTAATCCAATTTCAGTAGCTGTGTGAGGCTTCGCCAGTCAGTTGCCACAACAATGAAAAGCCTGCTCTGATTGGTTTGGTCTCTCATCTGGGGGCCAATACTACTGCAGTATTGATATTTTTGGTTAATTTGGCCATTTTTTATGCTTGAACATGCGCAATTTATCGGGCGAAAATAGTGTAGAGTATGTTTAAAAAATACACAAAGCGGTAAAGCCGCAATATTTGAAACGCGATATGGCAAGGGACGACTGTAGTTTTAGCACATTAACTTATTTAAAGTGGTGGGGAAAAAAATCCACATAAAAGAAGTACTTATAATGTAAAGGGTCAACAACTACAGTAATCAGTGTGTCTCAATTCTTTGGTTGATGCATTGGAGAAACTGCTGTGTTCCGAGGAGTGTGCATGTTTAGGGTGCAAAGAGCTGTCCCTGGTGCTGAAATCGGGGTCACACATTCTACAGACGGATTATTTTACAATATTCCGTTCCGTTTATTTATGCAAATACAGGACCTCATGACAGTCACATATTTTTCCCAGAATGTGTTTACACTAACAATAAGTGCATGTCATTGAATTATTTTGTATAGGGCTTGTATTTTGAAAGTCTTACAGGAAATGATCCATTTGACTGATGTTAGTTCACCCTCGGGCAAGCATGAGGAATATTACTTCCTCATGTTTCTGCAGTGCTCAGAGACAAACAAGACGTGCTCTGATTATGTGTGTGAGGACTGGAAAAAAGGCCGCAAAGAAGTGTTCCATTCATGTAGATCAATAGAGCATTTATTACAACGTAGCTATAGCTGGAATGCTGCTTTGAAGAATGACAGATGAACGTGTAATTTAGTGACTAAGACTCAGACTGCACCGCAAAATCCTATCTTTTTTATACAAGATACATCCTGGATCTAAAATGTGTGATTGTAAGACTTTGCAACTTTTTATCTTGAATGCCGATTGCCCGTGTGCCAAAGTGTGGAGGGAGTGGATTTGTTATCAGGATATGGTGGTCAAAGTGCATGCTGTATGATGAGCACTACTTCATTTGCGTCGGTTCAAAAAGACGACAGAAGCCGCCGTCAGGTAAACTTGTATGTTGAGCTTGTTGGCTGTCACATGTGCTGCAAATTCCTGAGGATATATATGAGCAGTGTGCTTTGTTCTTAGCCCTACAGACTCTCTACTTGTGTGAGCAAGTTACTTTTGCCTGTGAGCATATTTAGTCATTTGATGCTGTCTTAGTCTGACCAATACTGATCACTGTTGAATATGACTCGGTCACCGCTACATTTTTGCATTTAAAAATAGTTGTTTTTTTTACAGTCACATTGTGTTGTCATCAGTCTGTACTCATTTAGTGCAACACAGGCTGTCTGATGACCTGAGGGTTGCTGTAAGGATTAATGGCTGGATTGATTTATTCAAAAGTAGTTTAAACAAGACTCTATTATAAGCATGGCTGTCAAAAATAAGTAAAGTCAAGTGATTAATCACAAAAAAATTGAGATTTTGGACAAATACAGGAAGTGCATTGAAGTAAAAATATGTTTTCAGTGTTCCTGAATTACACTGACAATAAAATTGCATGTGTCCAAATATTGGGCTGTTTTTTTAAAGTGAAGTTCAATTATACAAGTGAGCGATAACCTGTGATTAATCATGATTAATTCAAATTAAATCGTGTGATTAATCTTAAAAAAATAACTATTTGACAGCACTAATTATAAGTATAATTATTTAGCAAGATAAAAGATTCTACACCAAGAAACAATCTATTTATTATTATTCCGCCGCACAACTTTGTCCATACTTGCCAACCCTCCCAAATTTTCCGGGAGACTCCCGAATTTCAGTGCCTCTCCAGAAAATCTCCCGGGACAACCATTCTCCCGATTTCCAGCCGGACCTACCTGAGTGAGGACAGCCTGTCGTTACGTCCACTTTTCCTCCATATAAACAGCGTGCCGGCCCAGTCACGTTATAACATCTACGGCTTTTGGAGCTTAGTGCGCAACTGCACACACAACAAGAAGGAGACTATTATACTGTATGTCTCCGTTATCCATAGGTTTATCTATAACCCATAAAGTAGGCAGGCACGGAGCTATTTCTCAGAGTGTGTTTATTCCAGCCGGCACGTTAATACACTGACACACAACATCCGGATTCCCATCATGCATTGCTTCAAAACTACGGCAAGTAGTAATGTTAAAAAAACATAACAGAGACGAAGCAGAAGAACGAAGAAGAGACAGTCATGGCGACGACGAGTAATAAGAAGTACTCTTGCAAGTTCCAAAATGATTGGAAACAAGAATTCCAGTTCATCCAGGAGAGCTCGAAGGGGAAGGGGTATGCTAGGGAGAGATGGAAGATTCCAGACTCCGCCCCCCCTCCCCCCAAATCTCCCGAATTCGGAGGTCTCAAGGTTGGCAAGTATGACTTTGGCGCTCTCCACAGCCCACAGTTTTCATCCAATCTGAACTGTTCCGGTATCAAAACGTTTGGTTTCACCAGGAATTGTGAGCTCTACAAAAAAGTTTTTAAAAATATCCTAGATAACTCAGAATTGCCGGTTTTTTTCGGGTCATTTTTCCCATTGAAAATTAATGGGCCATTTTTCGAACTTGCATTTCTCAACAGATTTGAACCGTTCCACCATCCACACCCACCTCACCTTGGACAATCAAACTACCATTTTACAAGCTCAAAAAATTCTCAGGGATTTCCACAATTCCCGGTTTTCCAAAGCCCTATATTCACATCTTCCTGGAAAGTTTTCACAGTCCACATTTTTTCATCGTTTTTGACATTTGCACCTTCAAAACAGTCTTTGTAATTAGGACAACCAAACTACTATTTTTCTTTTCGTAAAAAATGTTGGTTTTCCCGAAATTCCAGGAATTCCGCAATACCCATTTAAATTCAAACTGTTACTTTGTCAACATTTTTCAACTGTTTTGAAAAATTCCAACACCAACCCAATCAAATAATCTAGGACAATTGTTGTATTACCTACATTTTCAAAAATTTCCATGTTTCCCGAAATGTATATGAAATTCCCATTCAAATGAAAGGGTGTATTCAAAGTTATACAATTCCCCAAATTTCTCAGAATGTTTCACCATTTTTCACTCGATTTCGACCTTTCAACCATCAACCTCCTACCATACCATACCATACCTATCATACCAAACACTACAAAAAAAATGGGACCCATTGCCTCCGTGCTTGGCACTCAGCATTAAGGGTTGGAATCGGGGTTAAATTACCAAATGATTCCCGAGCGCGGCGCACGCTGCTGCTCAGTGCTCCCCTCACCTCCCAGGGGGTGAACATGGGGATGGGTCAAATGCAGAGAACAAATTTCACCACACCCAGTGTGTGTGTGACAATCGTTGGTACTTTAACTTTGTAACTTTTAACCCACCTTGCTCTTGCCATATGTTGAACGCATATGTTTCCCAGAATTTCCAGTAATTTTCTCCCCATTGACAATGAATGGGAAATATACAATCGACTGCAGATCCCACATTTCTCATCCAATTTGAACCGTTCCAACATCACATACTCAACTAACGCTGGACATTCAAGTCTGCATGTTTCCCGGTTCCGAAAATTCCCTGATTACCCGGAATTACCAGGGATTTTCCCTCATTGAAAATAAATAGGCAATACACAAATCTCTCCATATCCCACATTTTTCAACCGATTCGAACCAGTGCAACATCCACACGCTCCACTCATCGTGGACATTCAAGCATTTCAGTTCCGCTCACGCACATAACATTCACAAGCAATTCCTTCCGGAATTGCAAATTCTAGTTGTGAGAATGCTTGGATTCTACATCAAAAAACGATCTATTTATTATTATTTCGCGGCAAAGTTTTGGCGCGTTCCACAGCCCCAGCTTTTATCTGATCGGAACAGTTCAAGTATCAAAACGTTCGGCTCAACTGGGAATTGTGAGCGCCCCAAAAACATTTCAAAAAAATATCCCAGTTTACGTGGAATTCGCAGTTTTACGCATCATTTTTCCCCATTGAAAATTAATGGGCCATTTTTCGAACTTGCACAATGAAAAACTACCATTTTTCTTTTTGTACAAATTCCTGGTTTTCCTGAATTTCCAGGAATTACAAAATACCCATTTGAATTCAGACTTACTACATCAACAGTATTCAACCAATTAAAAAAATTCCAACACTAACCCATTTATATCATCTGGGACAATAGTTCTAGTAACAATATTTTACAAAATTCACGGTTTTACTGAAATTCCCGCATTTTTTCAACCCGATTCCGACATTTCAATCATCTACCTACAGTGCTATTCCCATATATCGAACGCAAAACATGTTTTACCTTTGCCAAAATTCCCGGTTTTCCGATAATTTTCTTCCCATTGAAAATGAATAGGAAATATACAATCGACTCCATATCCCACATTTCTCATCCGATTTCAACCGTTGCAACATCCACATAATTCACTCACCCTGAACATTCAGGCCCGCATGTTTCCTGGTTCTGAAAATTCCCTGATTACTCGAAATGACAAGGCACTGCTATGCTAGCTTTTTTTTTGCTTATTGTGCATAAGCACGTTAACTGCTAGCATACTTGTAAGAACGTTAGCATGCTAACGTTTTACTCTAGCTTTTTTTTTAAAATGTTGTATGTTTAAAACTGAAAATCATGGTTTTTGATACTCGGTGCTGTCATGCAGGTATGGTAATTGTTAACGTGCTAAGGCATGTTAATTGTTAGCAAACGTGTGAGAACGTTAGGATGCTGACATTTTACACTAGGTATTTTTTGCTAATTTTTGTATGATTAAACTGAAAAATCATGGTTTGTGATACTCAGTTTCAGGTCAGCGTCAGCTCTTCAACATTCAAACACTGTCAACATTCAAAGGATTCCAACAGTCATTCTACATCCAATCAGCATTACAGTTCAGCTTCAGCATCGGAATTGCAAATTGTAGTTACTGATATTTATTTTATTATTTCTATTCATGTCATCACATGTTTTAGTAAAGCTTCTGGCTAAAAGCTTTTAGAGATTTTCTGTGTTGAACAGGTTTGGATTTTTTTAATGAAGTAATTTTAAATTGTTTTAGTGTAATTTAAACTTTTTTTTTTAAACCTCTTATCTATGTTATTACTTAGTAACTTAGTAATAATTGAGTACTAGATTTACTTAAGTTTTTTTTTTACTTAATTTACTGCTACCAATTTCCACCCAATAATAATGGCGCTTACTTAATTTAGTTTCAGTTCAGCTTCAGTTTCAGTTTAGTAACCGGTTTGAAACCTGTTTGTATTCCAGTCCTCTCTTTGTGTGTGCTTGTGCATGCAGATCTAATGATGGTGTAGATGGGTGTGGGGAGCTGGATTTGTGTCAATAATAGAGATAGGATTAATGGCTCTTTGAAGACAGCCGCATCTTAAAGGAGCCATTCCTTTCAAATGACTGGCTCGATATTATAGTTATTTCTTGTTATACTGTTTTTTTAATGTAAAATAAATATTCACTCGTAGTGGTTATTAGATAAAATGTGGATCAAAATACTTTGGTAGAACTTATTCTAAAATATTGACCAAAATGTGTGGTAAGTTGTAACCTAAAAAAGCATTGCATGATTTGAACTCAAAAATCTAAAAGTTTTACTATATATACAAAAGACCTTTTCCTCTCAAATATTGTTCACAAATCTGTCTAAACCTGTGCTAGTGAGTATTTCTCCTTTGCCAAGGTAATCCATCGCACCTCACAGGTGTGACATATCAAGATGCTGATTAAAAAGCATGAATATTGCACAGGTGTGCCTTGGGCTGCCCACAATAAAAGGCCACTGTGAAATGTGTATCACACAGCACAATGTCGCAAGTTTTGAGGGAGCGTGCAGTTGGCATGCTGATTGCAGGAATGTCCACCAGACCTGTTGCCTGGGAATTGAATGTTCATTTCTTTACCATAAGCCATCTCCAAAGGCGTTTCAGAGAATTTGGCAGTAGACCCAGTCGGCCTCACAACTGCAGACCACGTGTAACCACACCAGCCCAGGACCTCCACATCCAGCAGGTGCACCTCCATGATCTTCTGAGACCAGCCACCCGGACAGCTGCTGCAAAAATTGGTTTGCGTTACGAAAGAGTTTTTGCACAAACTTTGCGAAAACATCTCAGGGAAGCTCATCTGCCCGTCCTCCTCATCGGGGTCTCGACCTGACTGCAGTTTGTCATCATAACCGACTTGAGTGGGAAAATGCTCACATTCGATGGCATTGGAGAGATAGTCTCTTCACAGAAGAATCCCGGTTTTCACTGTTCAGGGCAAATGGCAGACAGTGTGTGTGGCGTCGTGTGGGAGAGCAGTTTGCTGATGTCAACGTTGAGAATCAAGTGGCCCATGGTGGGGGTGGGTTTATGCTATGGGCAGGGGTATATTATGGACAACGAACGTAAGTGTATTTTATTGATGGCATTTGGAATGCGCAGAGATATTGTGACGAGATCCTGAGGCCCATTGTTGTGCCATTCACCGGGGACCATCACCTCATGTTGCAGCATGACAATGCACGGCCCCATGTTGCAAGGATCTCTACACAATTCCTGGAAGATGAAATCATCCCAGTTCTTGCATGGCTAGCATACTCACCGGACATGTCACCCATTGAGCATGTTTGGGATGCTGTGGATCAGTGTAAAAGACAGCATGTTCTAGTTCCTGCCACTATCCAGCAACTATGCACCGCTATTGAAGATGGGTGGACTAACATTCCACAGGCCACAATCAACAATCTAATCAACTCAATGCAAAGGAGATGTGTTGCACTGCGTGAGGCAAATGGTGGTGACACCAGATACTGACTGCCTTTCCGAACCCCCCAGACGCCAATAAAGCAAAACTGCACATTTCAGTGTGGCCTTTTATTGTGGGCAGCCTAAGGCACACCTGTGCAATAATCATGCTGATTAATCAGCATCTTGATATGCCACACCTGTGAGGTGGGATGGATTATCTTGGCAAAGAAGAAGTGCTCACTAACACAGATTTAGACAGATTTGTGAACAATATTTGAGAGGAATAGGTCTTTTGTGTATACAAAAAAAGTTTTAGATCTTTGAGTTCAACTCATGGAAAATGGGAGCTTAGACAAAAGTGCATGTATATGTATATATCTAAATATGTCATATATATATATATATATATATATATATATATATATATATATATATATATATATATATATATATATATATATATATATATATATATATATATATATATATATATATATATTAAGAGTGTTTGATTTGATTTAAAGTTTTTTTTGTGTTTTTTTTTTTTTTTAAATAAGTCACTTATGGCCCCGCAGGTCGCCGACATGACGAATGCAAAAACTCCAAGGAAGGAGTTTTTAGAAGACTTAAGTGTTCTACAGTGGATACTGACCTTTCTATTTTTGGGTACATTTACATCACTTGTGCTTTGAGGTTACTATTAAAATGCCCGCATCTTTTGTAACCTTTCTCTCGCATCCCTCCGCAGGAGTGACGTGTATCATCCTGATGGTGGGTCTATTGTTTACATCTCTGTGGCTGTTTCCCACCCTGTGCTTCATTTGGCTTGTGATCGACTGGAAGACCCCTGAGAGAGGTACAAAAAATTAGTGTTGACACAATGGAGGCAGATCTTGACACAATATATCAGGGGTCACCAACCTTTTTGAAACCAAGGGCTACTTCTTGGGTACTGATTAATGCGAAGGGCTACCAGTTAGATACACACTTAAATAAATTGCCAGAAGTAGCCAATTTGCTCAATTTACCTTTAACTCTGTTATTATTAATAATTAATGATATTTATCTTTGTGGAAACACTGATCATCTTAATGATTTCTCACAATAAATATATATAGAAACAGATAAATATCAATATGCAACACTTTATTTTTATATTTTCTCTAAGTGCACATTTTTCAAATTGAACATTTTCAAATGATCACTTCTAAGACTGTCTTGTGAAATCACAATATCCCATTTTAACTAGCTAGCCACTAGCATTTTTTAACAAATCATGAATTACTTTGCACCATGTTTGTACAAATAATAACTCATGTAAAATACAAAAGTAAACTCTCAAATTTTTAAATCATGTCACACTTTGAACTGGACACCAAATCTGTTATCTGTTTCTTTGTCAGTTAGTGGGAAGCCTGGCATTGCATGCTGTTAACTAGTGTGTTGTACTCTGGTGTGTAACTTGACACTGCAACTCTGAGTGAGTCTTTCAGATGTGCATCAGTGAGGCGTGTTCTGTGTT
The DNA here is from genome assembly GCF_033978785.1 of Entelurus aequoreus. NCBI lineage: Eukaryota > Metazoa > Chordata > Actinopteri > Syngnathiformes > Syngnathidae > Entelurus > Entelurus aequoreus. Next base: position 33,613,332 of record NC_084735.1, read on the forward strand.
TGTTCTTGATGAAGTTCATGTCAGAAAAGGCTGATTCACAAAGATAAGATTTTTCCTCATTGTTTGCGGAATCTTCTTAATCTTTTGGACATATTTTCACAGCAATCTGGCCTTAAGCTTAATTATGATAAATGTAAAATGTTATGGATCGGAAATCTAAAGGGAACGTCCTTTCGAATGGAATGCAAAGTGCCTGTTTTGTGGACAGATGGACCAGTTAACATACTTGGTGTTGTTGTCCCAGAAAATCTGGAAGATCTAGGCTCAGTAAATTATGATAATCGACTAAGAAAGCTGGACAAAATTATGCAATTATGGAAAGGGAAATCCCTAACCTTGTATGGTAAAATGTCTATTGCCAACTTGTTAATTATTCCTCAATTTATTTATTTGTTTTTGTCATTACCAGCTCCATCACAAAACTTTAAGATTTATGAGCGGAGGGTCTTCGATTTTGTCTGGAACGGCAAACCAGAAAAGATTAAAAGAAAGGTTTTGTACAAAGAGTATGAATATGGGGGCCTGAAACTTCTCAACCTTGAAGCTATGTGTCTGTCTTTAAAAGCATCAATTGTTCCAAAGATGTATTTAAACATTGAGTGGAACACAAATGTCCTGTTGGACAAAAAACATGTACTGTATCAAAAGAAATTGTATCCTTTTTTACAAGTGATCCCCTCCCAGAGAGTCTGCTGGGAAACATGGCGGGGTTCATAAAGGAAACAATCCACTCATAGTGGTGTTTTCAATTTTATGTGCCAGAAAAAAGAGATGATATTTTGCAGCAGTTAATATGGATGAACTCTAATATTGTAATAGATGGAAAGCCTTTCTTTTGGAAAAATATGTTTGAAAGAGGAATCATTTTTGTCAATGATATTATCAATGAGAATGGTAAAATTATGAAGTATGATGAATTTAGAGCTATGTATGGTGATGCTTGCTCAAGCTTTTCATTTTATCAACTAACTGGAGTAATTGGAAAAATATGGAAACAAATAATTAATTATGGAACTACTAAATTATTAGTTTGTAAACCTCTAATAAGAAATTCTAGTTGGCAAAAAGGAACTAAAATAAATAGAAAAATATATAATTTTTATTTAATAAAGAAATCTTTGAAGGCTGCCTCATACAACACAAATGGAAAATGGGAGGACTTTTTTGACTGCCCGTTGCCATGGGATGCCATATTCAAACTAATCTATAAAACCACTATCGATGTGCAAAATCGTTATTTTCAAATTAAAATTATTTATAACTTCTTACCCACAGGGAAAATGTTAAAATTATGTAATATGACAGAGTCAGATGATTGCCGATTTTGTTGTCAGGAGCCTGAATCCACCCTGCATTTGTTTTGGTATTGTCATATTGTGTCTTTGTTTTGGGTGGAAGTTGAAAAAATGTGTTTGAGGATTGGTTTGTTTATGAAGCTTAATGTGGTTTCTGTTATTTTAGGAGAGTTCATTGACAATCATGATTTAGTCAATTTAATTATAATACTCGGTAAAATGTTTATTTTTAAGGCCAAAAACAGATATTCACTTAGTATTACTTTCTTTACAACATTTATTCAGTATTTTCTAACTTTAGAAAGTTACATGGTTGAAAACGATAATGCCAAAAAACATTTTAAAAAAGATGAGAAGTCCTCAAAGGCTTATTTTGAAAGTATAATCTGTTGTTGTGTTTCCTAATTTGAGTGACCTGGACATAATCTGGACTGTACATAAATGCTTATTTTGAAAATGTAATTTTGTTTATAAATTATATGCAATCTGTTGTGTTCCCTAATTTTTTTCTGTGTACATGAATGAAGGTGTGTTTTGCTGAGTCCGACTTGGACATTATCTGGACTGGGCCTAGTTTAAAAAACCCTTTAAAGAAATCTAATTTCATTGACAACCTGGTATGTTGAAGATAAGGCCCTTTTTAAAAAAATAAAATAAAATAAGATAAATAAATAAAAAACATTTTCTTGGATAAAAAAGAAAGTAAAACAATATAAAAATAATTACATAAAAAATAGTAATTAATGAAAATGTTAGTGGACCAGCAGCCTATACAATCATGTGTGCTTCAGGGACTGTGTCCCTTGCAGATGTGTTGTCTATGTTGTGGGAACCAGAATATTGGTAGCAGAAAGAAATAACCCCTTTTGTGTGAGTGGGTGTGGATGAGGTTGTTTGGGTTGATGCACTGATTGAAAGTGTATCTTGTGTTTTTTCTATGTAGATTTAATTTAAAAATTTTCATCTGGTCCTTACGGGCGACCTGGTGCCCGCGGGCACCGCGTTGGTGACCCCTGCAATATATATTAATTGATATAACAACATACTTTAGGTATATGTAATAACTTTTGCACAGTACTGCACATTATCCTATTTAGTTAATATATTGTATATGCAGCAGCAATGGGCAGTAACAAGCTACATGTACCGGTAGTTAAACTACGTAGCTTAACAACTTTTTCCAGTAGCTTGGCAGTAGCTTAGCTACTTTTTTAATGAGTAGCTTTTTCTGTAGCTCAGCTACATTTAGACCCATGATGATTGGTTGGTGGTTATATGATGAGTCACAATTGGCTAAGTTTAGGGCGAAACATTACGGACAGGCTAATCAGAGGCAAGATAAGGTGGGTCATCGGAACTCTTAAGAAAAATCCTGACTTACACGCACTCATGTCACATGACGACGAGGGAGTCAGAGACAAGAGGGATGCTTCAAGCTGACCACTCAAAATATAAAACGAAACATACTTAAAAATGGCAGAGGAATTCTCTCCCGCAGATTAGATTTTTCCTTTAGTGATGAAGACAACGTCAAGGAAACCCACAATAATGCGTGTCCTTGGCCATATTTAGACAAATGTATGCGTTCAAAGAAAAACAATGCCCAAAACCTTGGTTTTTAGTTGTTTACTCTGTAAGCCAAAATCATAACTGCTCTCTTCATCTAAGACATCAAACACAAATTTGAGGTGAGTTGAGTTCATGAAAGGTTTTACTGCACATAACCTTTACCAACTCTTCCCACACAACACACAAGTCATTGTTGTTTTTTTTGTCAAGATGTAGACAGAAGCTGTTTTTTTACTGTAGGCAGAGAAAATGAGCAACATTATAGGGGTGGGCCAAAGAAAAGGCTAACTAAATAAATACGTACAGTGCGGTGCAGGGACCCCTTGACGTAGTTGTAGGGTGTCCACAGCTAAATGACGGATAGTTAATAGTAATGGACTTTTATTAGGTTCATTTGTGCACTCTCAGTTACAATAACATAAATATAAATGTCGTTAACTGTATCTTTGATGTAGCAAGCTACTTTTGCCGTGTAGCATGTAGTGTAGCTTGCTACATTTCTCCGGGGATAGCTTCCCTGTTGCTTAACTACATTTCATTGAGAGTAACGTGTACCTTAGCTTACCACATATCACTGTGTATATGTACTATTTACACATAAATTATTTCCCTGTGATAACACCTGTGTCTTAATGGAATAAAAATAATAATCAATGAATTAAAGCTCATTGAAGGTGGGTGGCCATTTTTTTTCTCAGTACTAACAAGTAGTAATTCAGGAAGATCGGAGGGAGGATCAAACTGTAAGATTAAAGAAAGAAAAGTAATTAAATAACAATGGGTGTACCCTGCCTTCCGCCCCGCGACCTCGAGAGGGACAAGAAAATGGATGGATGGATGGATGATTTAAAGAAATTGCAATAACATTGTTGCGCTAATAATACCACTAAGCCACTAGGGGACATGTGTGTGCGGTATCTGGGGATATTTTATATGCTGCAATCTATATACGTACATTTTTTGTTTTTATGTTTATACTGTACCTCCAATTGACTCACAAATAAAATCACAGCATAAGAATTATATATTTTTTCATCATCTGTTGAAAGTTGCACTTATGCATCAAATTGGTTAATTTACCCAGAGTTTTATTTTTCATACATTTAAAACATATTTTAAATAAGATTGTCCATCAGGCAGCAGAAGAAAACCATCTATGAAGAAGTGGAAGGTTTGGGAACACCTCCGAGACTATTTTCCAATCAAGGTAAAACTTAGCTGTGCATCATTTCATGCACACCAGGCTTGTGATTAATAACGTGCTCATTTTCTTGTTCAGTTGGTGAAGACAGCTGAACTGAGCCCAAACAAAAACTACATTTTGGGCTGTCACCCACACGGTATAATGAGTATTGGAGCCTTCGGCTGCTTCACCACAGGCTGCTGCGGCTTTGCGGAGGCTTTTCCCGGAATGCGGGCCACTTTGGCCATATTGGCTGGGCTCTTTCGGATCCCGCTTTTTAGGGAGTACATCATGGGTGCAGGTATTTTTATCAACCTAATGGCAGTGTGAATAACACATAATGATGCTTTCAATGTATCTTACTTTAACAGGCCTGGTTCCAGTCAGCAAGCCAAGCCTTGCCCACCTTCTGTCCAAGAGCGGCACAGGAAACGCAGTGGTAATTGTGATAGGGGGCGCTGCAGAGTCCTTGGCCTCCCATCCTGGAGAACATACTGTGCTAGTGAAGCAGAGAAAAGGCTTTGTTAGGGTGGCGCTTGAGTTTGGGTGAGGAACACCTGTGATCCAGATACTCACTCATAGGCAGCTTCTGATGACATCATTGTAATGTTACTTTACTGTCGTCAGGGCTGATTTGGTACCCGTTTACTCCTTTGGAGAAACTGAGCTCTTCCAGCAAATCACCTTCTCTGAGGGTACACTGGGTCGAACATTACAGGACCTGTTTAAAAAGATCACGGGATTTGCACCCTGCCTGTTTATTGGCGAGCGCTGGGTACTGCTGCCCTCCAGAACTCCCATCATCACAGTGGGTAAGTCTTCATTCCCACAAATGGAGATCACGTTGCTGCTCTATTCTAACACTTGCCCTCCTTCCCAGTGGGAAGTCCTATCTCTGTACCCCAACGGCTCACACCCACACAGGAGGAGGTGGACCACTATCATCAACTGTACATGGACGGCCTGTCAAAGTTATTCCATGAACACAAAGTCAGCTGTGGCCTTTCAGAGACTCACAGGCTGTGTTTTATTTAGGTTTTACTTCCTTGTGACATCTTTGTTATTTGGGGCCTCAATGGACAATAACGGGTCATCATGCGAGTGTGAGCTAGACCTCCTTGAAGTGCCTCAGAGAAATGTGTAGATTTAACGATGACTACATTAGGTGGGTAACTTTATTACTCAGGGGATTTATGCAAGTGTTTGTCAACATACTGGATTTGTCAGCCATAATGATTAGATTGCTAATAATAAACTTGATGCTCAGAATGTATTTCAGTGTTTAAAAGAAATGTTTGCTTGTAGCCTATTTTTACAAAAATGTTTAATGGCTAGAAGAACCAAGTTTATGTAATTCAATGCTTTACCCAGTAGAGGGCAACCTGTCTTCACATTCACATCCTTTCATTGCTGGTGCATTATAGCAGTGGTCCCCAACAACCGGTCCGCAAACCGATTGGTACCGGGCCGCACAAGAATTTAAAACTTTTTTTTTTTTTTCTTTTTTTAATGAAATCAACATAAATAACACAATATATACATTCTATATCAATATAGATCAATACAGCCTGCAGGGATACAGTCCGTAAGCACACATGATTGTATTTATTTATGTAAAAAAAATTTTTTTTAAAAATTATTATTTTTTTAAAATACACCCCCACCGGTCCGTGGGACAAATTTTCAAGCGTTGACCGGTCCGCAGCTACAAAAAGGTTGGGGACCACTGCATTATAGCACAGTATTAAGATGCAGTACATCCCAGTTGCGTCCAGGCGGAAGGTGGGGTACACCCTGGACCCCGAGAGGGACAAGTGGTAGAAAATAGATGGATGGATGGATTAAAATACATGTGATAACATTAGTTGTCTAATGACTTATTGTCGTCGTGGCGCTCAACTTGACAAAGTATCTGTGCAGGATAAACGTTATGGTTTGACAGCTTTATTGAGTAATGGGTGTACACAAAATGCAATGTAATTACAAGATGAAAAGCTAAGAAAAAAAAAGAGATTTGGGTAAGAAATAACTAACAGGGCTGAGTGAACCTTCTAAAAGAAGTCCATATCGTCCGGTGCATCCAAATCCCGGTATTCAATTATGTTTCGCGGATCCCCACGTGACATTCTGAAACAGAGATGGTTTGAACCCAATATTTAGGATTCAATTATATTGCGCCTTACTAAAGTGGTGGTCGTACCTGATGTTGCGTGGCTTTCCAAGGTACCCGCCTTGTCCACGAAAGTTGTCGTAGTTGCCTCGCCCGCCTCCAAAATGGTTAGGTGGGTAAAGGAGTCCACCTGCAATTTGGGAAGCATTTAGGACTCACTTTAAAAGAAAAATTGGGAAAAATCCCAACCACTGTACACCTAAAGAACATACCACCGTAGCCCATCAGCGGGGGGCGGGGCTGTGCAAAGGCCATTAGGCCCTCAGGACCTTGAGGAGGGAATGGCATGGCAGGCGAAAGCAAACCTGTAGAATTGAGAAAAAAAAGCAGCTCATATTATTGGAAGATGAACATTGATTGTAATCGAAAGTGATCGGTAAATTATTGACAAGCCCACCTTGACCGGGAGTTGGAAGAGGAGGAAGTTTAATCTCTGGTAGAGATGGCCTCTTGGCATCCATCAGGAAATTGTTGAAGAACACCACCTCCTTCTTCACCTCTTCAATTTTGTCCCCGTGTTTATTCAGGATGTGCTTTCGTACAAACTCAGGACCCTTGAATGAGTCGGACAAGAGTGTGATCTAAGCGACCATAGTCTCTGCTAGAAGGCAGTTGTTTCAACATCATAAATCATGTACCTTAAACTTCTTGCCACTGAGAGGACAGAGCCACTTGTCTTTTGCAAGCTCCTGCGTGTTGGCAGAAACAAACTTTTCAACCTCCTCAGCGGGGCCCTTGCGACCCATCTTCTCAGCCTCTTCCTCAGACAGGGTTTCTTTTGAACTATACAAAGAACTCAGCTTCTCCTCCATTACTTTCTGCCATTGTTGAACTATTTGAGACAAAAGCCGCATTTTAACAAAATATTACAACTTTAACGGTAATAAAGAAAGGGGTCCCAGGAAGAACACATGCCTTGTATTAATTATTATTTTTTATTTAATCAATTAGTCAAAATAAATACAGAACACTGCCTTAGATGACCACAATGTATCTATATTTGTGTTTTTGGGAACCTCATAAGTCTTGAAAATTTGCACGAACCGGCCCATTTTATACAGTTGTAGGCAATAAGTTTCTTCATTTTCTCTATCCTCTTGTTGTGGGGCAGACTGACTCTTACATGCACACACATGCTAAAATCCTCCACGAATGCCACTTCTATTTAAAAGTAGCGTATAGTTCTAACTTATACCTGTCAGTAGACTCGATATGGTACTATTAAGTACCATACAACAAGTACGAGGCGCAAACACAGTCGAAGGGGGCTTGTCCTGGAGGAAGACTTTGGCATGTAATTTAAGACAGCCCACAAAACATTGCCTTCTGAAGAGACAGTCAGAAAGTGGTTTGAAGATGGTTTGTAAAACAAAATCAATGCAATATTTTGACCAAAACGCGAACAGTAGATGTTACGTAGATGACTATTAAGTGTTTTAAATGTAGAAAAAATGAATGATAAATATGACCCATTTAACAGAAGTGTAGGTAGAACCATGTTACAACAGAAAGGAACCAGCGATTACCAATACATCAGCAGGTAGATTAATAATAGTTTTGTCAAAGTAACCAGAATAGGCGCAGTATGTTACTTAGGGCTGCAACAATTAGTTGACATTGTGGACAAACATCAACAATAAAATTTGTCCCCAACAATTATATTTGTCGACAATAGTTGTGACGTCGTCACTCATGTTTGGGGTGACTCGCAAAAACATTGCCAGTGATAACATGTAATGTGTGAGGATATTTCCTCTTATTCTTGTTAAAACATGAATACCTTGCTCATTTTGCAAAGTAGACCTTGTTTTTATGGCAGTACATCTGTGATTTGCAAGCATTTAAAGCAGAGACATGATGTAGGACATTTGTAGGGAGGATGCAGACACAGCCTCGGTAAGAGTGTTAGCTTCTATCTTTCTAGCTAGCTAACAAAAGTGAGACGAAGTTGTGTGAAATAATTTTAGCCAAAGTAATTGTCTCAATCAATTAGAGTACACGCACGCAATTCCGGCATTAAAGTTACAGTTTTACGACAGTCAGCCTTCTTAAAATAGTTTTCTGTGCTATATTAGTAACTGACCTTCTCCGTTTGAGATACGGTTCGGCGGGACAGGTCCACGGACGTGGATCATGCCACAGCGGTTTGGCATCTCATCTTCACTCGGGTATTCACAAGCATTGTAGTAATCGATGGAATGCACAATGCGTAAATACAAGGCCAGGCGGTCAAGTACCTGAGTAAAAAAGAAGGTACCGGTAAATTACATTTCAAAAACACAAAGTAAAAGAGAAACAAGTAGTGAGTTGCCCTCCAAACCTTGGCAAGCTTCTCATCTTTCTCCACCGTCATCTCTGCTGAGTGTCCCTCTTTGGTGTTTTCTTCTTGATCCATCCCTCCAGTGGAGCCTAGGAGCTCCTCCTCCTCAGCGCTCACCTCCTCTATTAGGTAATCAGTTATATTCTTCAAGATAGGATTCTGTGTCTTCTGCAATTACAAATATTCATAAAAAGATTAATGAGGCAATTTGGTATAAGTTGCTCTATATTTTGTGTGTAAAAAAACAAACATTGTACGCTACCTCTGTGCTTTGGCTCTCATCCTGGGCCAGGCTGCACCACAGCTCTCCTTTTTCGTCAAGGGAGCGTATGAGCTTGGCAGCCAACTTGATGTCATTCCGAAGTATCTGCTTGTGCTGAGTGATGCCGTTCACGTTGCGCACCCTTCGCGCCAGATCCCGGTTGACGCCTGGTGCCAACTCACAGTCCCGTAGCTGCAACAGGGTGGGGTCCAACACACAAGCCAATGCAAAACGTAAGGCTGTGCTCTGTTCCAGCCTTGTTGATCATATCGTATCACTTACACGAATGTTCTGAAGATTCCAGCAGACTTCTTTGATGTTGACACTGCGGTCAAACGTCACCCAGCAGCGCCTGTAAAACCTACAACAGCACCCCATTTATTTCCAAGTATGTCCAGAATAAGGAACTATAACAACATAATAAACATTGTAAAAGGAGCCAAATGTTAGTTGTATGTGATTAACCTGCGATCTGGATGAGGATCAGCCAGGCAGACGCGCAGGAAGCCAGGGTACCTGCGACACAACTGACAGAGGAAAAAAGACGTGACGAGGTTATAATTACACAAAACAAACAGCACAGAAAAGGAAAGATTATTGAGCGATTAACTCACAGCTATAATCTCAGCCTTGGAAATGGTGGGGGCAATGCTCCTCATGAAGAGAGAGCACGTCTTGTGGAGAGGCCGTGGTCTAGGAGAGTCATCCTTAACTTTTTTCTCCACTTTCTCCTCCTCTTCAGCATTCAATTTTGGTTTATCATCTTAAAAAGCAGATTGGTATTGGTGTGCAAGTCTTTCAGCTGCTATGTATTAAAAATAAAATGCTCTTCTCAAAGGATTTTCTCACCTCCACCTTTCTCCTCCTTCTCCTCCTCCTCGTTGTCTTCTACCTCTTCTTTCTTCACCGATTTTTCAGAACAAACTGAGTTAGAGTCGGATTCAGAGTCAGAATCGCTCTCAGAGGCGCTGGCTTCATCGTCACTGTCTGCGCTGCGCTTCCTCTTCCTCCTTGGCTAGAAATCAACATACCATTGAGAGGAATGTTTCTAGTTCCTGCTGGAAAAAAAATGCTGGCGACAACACAAACCTTTTTGGGTTCAGGTATTACTTCCTCGGCCGCAATCTTTGCCTCTTCTTTGACATCTTCGCCTCCTGCAGCAGTCCTTTCATTGATAGCAGAATCAATCTCCGCCTGAAAGACATTTAGAAAAAATTGTATTTGACACTCGAGCCGTGCAGTAGCGGCGTGAACTTGGCTGCAGTTCACTTGCTACTGATGAGCCACAAGTCAGCAGAAATGGACAAAAGGAAGTCTACCTTATGGATATATCAGGTTCAAAGCTATGGCAAGTTGTTCTCCCGACAAGAAAGGACTATTTTTCGCCGTGAGAAGAAGCGACATCCCTTCAGAAAACACCTGCTACGCATATCGTTCTGGAGGTGGGTGGTGCTTCCCTTTTGTGTTCAGATTACGATTAAGGTGCAGTGATAACATAGCATTTAGATTGTTACTGTAAAATATTTAGTAAGTAAGATGACATAAAAGCTCAACAGAAATAACAGACGGTCGGCAGGATGTTGAAAGGAGACTTTTTTTATTGCAGTCGATCCGACACCAAAACATGTCAAGACACTTTCTCAAACCAATCATATGCTTTTCTGGCTTCAAAACAAAAGTGCTATGCTAAACATCCGGTTTAACTACGTTTAGGGTTTCTCCTTAATGAAAATAATGCAAGTGAATTGACTAAATTTTGTAACAAATTCCCACTTTTTAATTTGTGTTTTATCTTTAACTATGTGTGTTTAACATGCTACTTGTCTTATCTGTGTATTTTTAGCCTTGTTTTCAGTGTTTACTAATTATTGTATTTGTCTTAAAGCACAGGTCAAAATTGGCAACCATAAATCACGAAGCATTTAATACAATGTCAATAAAGCTTTCTATTCTATTATAACCTAATTCTAGATTATGACAGGCTTTATCTAATATGTAAAATACTTGTAAACTGTTATTTGAGTGCAATAAGAAAAGCCCATGTGTTTGATGCACCTTTTAATTCTAATTATATATTGTATATTATTGGAGAAAATCCTCAGTGCTGAACTCTGTAGATCATGCACCTGTCTCGCTGACAACAAGCTATCCATACACTTGGGTAAAACAGAATCCGTCCTATTTGGGTCCCACATCAACCTTAAGAAAGTCAATGACTTCACTATAAAAGTGGGTGACATTGTTATCACCAGGAAAGATGAGGTCACCTACCTAGGTTCCATTCTAGAGGCTAATCTTTCCTGTGATAAAATGGCAACCAAGGTAATCAAAAAGGTCAACCAACGAACGAGATTTCTCTATAGAATCTCCTCTCTGGTCAACAAAAGCACCATGAGGATTCTGGCGGGAACTCTCGTTCAACCCTTTTTCGATTACGCATGCACCTCCTGGTACCCTAGCACCTCCAAAACTCTCAAATCTAAACTCCAAACATCCCAGAACAAGCTAGTCAGATTACTTCTAGACCTCCACCCCAGATCCCACCTCACTCCTACCCGCTTCTCCAAAGTGGGCTGGCTCAGGGTGGAGGACAGAGTAAAACAACTTGCACTGAGCCTAGTCTATAAAATCCGCTACACCTCCCTGATACCGAAGTACATGTCAAACTACTTCCTTAACGTAAATGACCGCCATAACCACAACACCAGGGGGAGCTCCACTAACCACATTAAACCCAGATTCCGAACTAACAAAGGTCTTAACTCATTCTCTTTCTATGCCACATCAATGTGGAATGCGCTCCCAACAGGTATAAAAGAAAGGGCATCTCTATCCTCCTTCAAAACCGCAATAAAAGTTCACCTCCAGGCAGCTACAACCCTAAACTAACACCCTCCCCGGATTGTTAATAATCAAATGTAAACAATCAAATGCAGATACTTTTTGTTATGCCTCT